>NC_079194.1:66920383-67067883 GCF_029499605.1 Hyla sarda | reverse complement strand
CTTATACCTCACTGGGTGACAATCACATGACACTGGTTAATCACATATCAACGGTTCTTAAAGACATAACACTTTTATTTACAATACGCAGCATAAAGATAACTATACAAGGGGAGCAAGTGCAGGGGGCCCAGGGGACACTGCAGGGAGGCTGCCTGACAGGACAGCTAGGGTACAGGGGTACAATTCCTGTACCGGGCCACCACAGTTTTATATTTGGAGAATTGTTCTACCATTTAGATGAATTAAAACAATTTTGCATTATTGAAATAGAGAAAGATCAATGGCCACGATCTGGCAGAAAGATACTTTGCAGAACATTTGACACCTCTTTGTCTCTCCAATGGGCTGTGAAGCTGTTAACATCTTATTAACACAGTGTTACACAATACACATACACATGCAACCAGCGCTGCGCTAACAAGATGTCAGCGGTCCTCCAGCACGTTCATTTACCAAAGTGGTTTTGACTTCTCATGGACTTTAGTGTCTGCCTGGGGAGTGGACATAGGCAGGAGACATAAACATTTTTATTTTATTTTTGTGATGCACCTTCTGCTGCCAGTTGTTTCCTGGCACTAGCGCCCGTGGCTAATGTTCTACATCAAATGTAGAATTCTAGAAAAGAAAAAAAAAAAGAAAAATGAATGATTTCAGCAAACAGAAATAGCAAAGCATTAGCATATGAGAAACTCTAAGGGACATCTCCATTCTAATGGAATCCTTGTATATAGTGTAAAATTCCTGACAGAATATGACGGCCTATATTACCTCATTATCCTACATCAGTGGTCTCCAAACTGTGGACATCCAAATGTTGCAAAACTACAACTACCAGCATGCCCGGACAGCCGTTGGCTGTCCGGGCATGCTGGTAGTTGTAGTTTTGCAGTATCTGGAGGTCCACAGTTTGGAGACCACTGTCCTACATTCACCTTTCAGTGTCAAAAGGACAAACCTTGGAAGGGTTTCATGAAAAGTCGCACGCCCCTTGATGAATTTGGAGCATTACTGAAAAATTACCTCACAGTTCTCCAACATTTCCCACCTGTTCAGGCACGTTGAGTAATCTGTCCCTGTCTGGGGATTAAACCCAAAACCTTATGGGCTCCTTTTAAGGAGCTGATCACATAAGGTCCTGGGTTCCATCCCTGGACAAGACAGATAATTACAGAATATATATATATATATATATGTGTGTACAGTATGGCCCTCAATTACTGTTGCAAACCCGACATGTTTTGTCGGGTTGTGCCCCAGTTTCGGCGCATTACGCCTGAAATTCTGTCTGCGCCTGAATTGAATAGTGTTGCTCGCGAATATTCGCAATTCGAATATTATTCGCGAATATCGCATATTCGCGAATTCGCGAATTTCGCGAATATAGCGCTATATATTCGTAATTACGAATTTTCTTTTTTTTTTTTTTTTTTTTTTTTTTTTTCTTCACAGTACACATCACAGTGATCACCCCTCTCTGCTTCCAGCTTGTGTGGTGTAAAGAAGGCTGTAATACTACTGTGTGAGACTGGCGTGCGGAAATTCGCATATGCGAAGATTAGTGTATGCTAATTTTCACATATGCGAATTTTCGAGTATGCGAATTTCCTATATGCTAATTTTCACATATGTTAATTTTCGCATACGCGACATTTCGCATATGCGAAAATAAAACGAGAATATAACGAATATGCGAATATTCGCGAATATATGACGAATATTCGTCCATATATTCGCGAATATTCGCGAATTCGAATATGGCCTATGCCGCTCAACACTAGAATTGAAAAACCCCCAACTAACTCTCCATTTTACTAAGATAACCTGGAAAGGGGGCGTGGCCATCGGGAAAAGGAGGCGTGGTCACAGAAAAGGGGCGTGTCCCCGACATTTTCACAAAATCCCAACATATTCACTAAAGTTTCCACAGAAAATGTGGTGGATTTGAGCTGAGGAAAACCCCACAGATCAGAGCATGTGTAAAAAAAAGCAAAGTGTAGGGAAAGTGTAAACTGTACGGAAACATTAGTAAATACCGTGGAAAATAAATTGTAGGGAATTAAAACCCACAAAGAAAACTACACAACACTCTTAGTAAATAAGGGCCTATATCTTTGTAAAAGTAGTTTAACTAGGGGTGGGGCAGGGGGCGGCATTACGCTGGGGTCCCTGGCCGCCTGATGCGCTAATGCAATGCTTTTTACACATAGCGCAGCGGGGGCATTAATGTATAAAAGCGCTGCGGGGGCATATATATATATATATATGTAAGCGCTGCGGGGGGCATTAATGTATAAAAGCGCTGCGGGGGCATATATATATATATATGTAAGCGCTGCAGGGGGCATTAATGTATAAAAGCGCTGCGGGGGACATATATATATATATATAAGCGCTGCAGGGGCATTAATGTATATAAGCGCTGCGGGGGCATATATATATAAGCGCTGCAGGGAGCATATATATAAGCGCTGCGGGGGGCATTAATGTACAGTATAAAAGCATTGCAGGGGCATTAATGTATATAAGCGTTGCAGAGGCATATATATATATATATATATATATATATATATATATATATATATATATAAGCTCTACAGGAGCATAAATACATGGAAGTGCTGCGGGGCGCATAATTATATATATATATTTATATATGGGTATATGGGGGGGGCGGTCGGCACACGCACGGGGGTGGGGGTGGCGCTTAGAGTACTTTTCAGTGCTGAAGTAAATTGGTGTGGGTTATTGTGTAAATGGCGGGAGCTGCGACTTTTGTGCAACTTTCAGAGAAAAGTCGCACATCATGAATCGATCACCACTGCATAAAACTAGCCTAAAGCGCTGCACATGGTAGTTCACTTTCAGATATCATCTATAGCAAAAGTTGCACAAAAGTCGCAGGAGAAGTGACTGAGACTTTTGATGCAACCGGTCTAAATAACTCTATGACACTATTATAGATCCCAAAGGTTAAGCAGAAGATATCCCTAGTTGGAGGTGACTTTGGAACCAATCACTTGTCACTAGGATCTATATTTTAAGGTGTTAATTTACAAATAATCTATTAGACCCAACTCCCAGCACCCTCCATTTTCTGCGGCCACAGCATGAGCACTGCCACCACTGCAATGTTTACCTCTTCTCATGCTTGTAATTGCCTTATTATTCGTAGCAGAAGTGTAGAGCCATGCATCAGGATTAGCATCTTGTGGACCCGCAACTTGTGGGTGGTAATGAGGTTATGCAGGCTGGAGCTGGCAGTCACAGAACATACAGCGTGTCCCGCAAAATCCTGCGCATTCCTACAGGGGGGTAATAAACTTTAACAGGGGGTGATGAAATGTCATAGGAGGTAATGAAATGGTATGGGGGGGGGGGTACTATAACTAAAAGCTGGGACAAAAGGTTTGTGGGAGGGGGCAGGATTGGACATATGTTGTGGAAGCTGGCTTGAAACCCAATGGGAGCAGGGCTCTACAGTAGTGCAAGGTATTGCAGGGAATTGCAATTGAACAAAGACATTTGGGGCAAAGCGTACTATAATGTGGCCTTATAAGAGCAGTAGGAATCATGTGTAATAATCAGCTCATGTATACCAAGTGGTCTAAAGGGGAGAAAAGGGAGAGTGCTTCTTGGTGTGATAAAAGAGAGGTAATCAGTATAAAAGTGAAATAAGACAGCAGCTCACCAGATGTGATTGTGTAACATCATACACAACAATGGTAAGCGCATCAAGAGGTAGTGTATCCGGAGCCCTCCGGCTAGGCAAGGTATTCAATCGGTCTGGCTTCAAGGAAAACGCCGGCTCCACGTGGCGCAGGATACAAAAGGAATGGCGATCAGATAAAATCGAGGTAATTTATTTCCCAAGATGCAACGCGTTTCGCTGCGGGAAAGCAGTTTCATCAGGCATGTCTGATGAAGCTGCTTTCCTGCAGCGAAACACGTTGCATCTTGGGAAATAAATGACCTCGATTTGATCTGATCTCCATTCCTTTTGTATCCTGCACCACGTGAAGCCGGCATTCTCCTTGAAGCCAGACGGATTGAATACCATGTATACCAAGTAACAGCTATCAAATGTTTGGCACAACAGTTTTCTGGCACCAAGTATACTGTATGTATATGGTGGAATCAGAAAATATCATATTGTAACAGATCTGAGCTTTTATTATTTACCATCTAGTCTGGCTAAAATACTTCAAGTACAAGCACATTTTCCATCAGTGAAGCTTCTCGTAACATTGCAGTATGCCTTATATTACTAAAATAGCAGAAGAAATCTTCTTCACTTATTTCAAGTTTGCATCCGCCAATATGTTTGGAGCTGGTGGGAGGAAATCTATGGACAGAACAGAAAAAAAACAAGTAAGAAGCAGAGGAAAGTAGAGCAGCCGTTGGGAGAAGGATAACATCGCTCTCCATCTGACAACATGGATAAGATTGTGACAACCTAAGTCATTTTCTTGAAAAGAGAAGAAGTTGTCACAATGCCTTTTATTGTAGCGTATAAGGGAATTCTTCTTAATGCCTGAAGAAAAGGTAAACATAGTATATAGATACTTTATATATAATGTAACACATGTCTGTGTAGAGTGACACATATTATGAAAAGGGACTTGGTACCGGCACCTGTAAATTTATTCCAACATTTGTAGGAAAAAAAGATGCTCCAGCCATATTACTATATAGGGAATACAAGTATTGATCAAAACAGGCAAATACGGATAAAACCTGAGTTATGTTTAATCCAACACATCCTGCAAATGGAAACATGAGGCTACATCTGGTCTGACTAAAGTGTGGTGCAGAATCTATGGGATCCTCTCTAGTTCTTTACATTTTGGTAGTGGGACACCCCATTGAAGAGAGTATTTAGGCAAAGATAATGGATTGATAACCAGAAGGCAAGCAGGTGCACCAATCCAGAAGGAGGACAATCCAAAGTGCAAGACAATAGAAAAAATCCAGGGATGAGAAGAGTCAAGCACAGTCAATTTAAAGGGGTGCTCCGGTTAATTTTTTTTTTCTTTTAAATCAACTGGTGGCAGAAAGTTAAACATATTTGTAAATTACTTCTATTAAAAAATCTTAATCCTTCCTGTACTTATTAGCTGCTGAATACTACAGAGGAAAATCTTTACTTTTCGGAATGCTCTCTGATGACATCACGAGCACAGTTCTCTCTGCTGACGTTATTATAATAATAAGCACGCGTTATTTATTGTTGTCCTTAGTGGGCTTTGAACCCAAGTCCACAGCACTGCAAGGCAGCAGTGCTAACCACTGAGCCACCATGCTGCCCTTAGCACACTTGCTATGCATGGTTGCTAAAATGGACCGAGATATCAGCAGAGAGCACTGTGCTCGTGATGTCATCAGTGTTCCAAAAAGAAAGGAATTTCCTCTGTAGCATTCAGCAGCTAATAAGTACTGGAAGGATTAAGATTTTTTAATAGAAGTAATTTACAAATATGTTTAACTTTCTGCCACCAGTTGATTTAAAAGAAAAAAGGTTTTCACCGGAGTACCCCTTTAAGTACAGGTTAGCAATAGTAAGTATACAGTGATCCCTCAACTTACAATGGCCTCAACATACAATAGTTTTAACATACAATGGTCTTTTCTGGACCATTGTAACTTGAAACCAGACTCAACATACAATGTACGGACAGTCCAGATCTGTGAAATGTGCCACAACTGGAGGAACTGACCAATCAGAACTGGCATTTTACTGGTAAATCACCTCTATTACTGAAGTGCAAGCACTGACTGGCTGTCTGGTAGCGCCCCCTACAGTACAGGGAGGAACTACAAGTTCTGTACTACTCCTTACCTGTGCCAGGGTTAGCTGCTCCTTTGGACACCAAGTAAGGGTGGCTCCATTTGGGACACTGTGTGTACTGTATAGGACCCTGAAGAAGCTCCTGTCCTCTACATAAACCATTGTTTCCCAACCAGGGTGCCTCCAGCTGTTGTAAAACTACAACTTCCAGCATGCCCGGACAGCCAACGGCTGTCCGGGCATGCTGGGAGTTATAGTTTTGAAACAGCTGGAGGCACCCTGGTTGGGAAACACTGACATAGACAGTGATTACACCTTCCAGCAGATCTTTATTACTTTTATATGTAAGGATTTGCTTTATCTATATTAGTTATCTACTTATTTTTATTTAATCCTCACCTTTTCCTATTTTTGGATGACATTTTGGGAGCTTCAGAACCAATTACCAGGTTTCCATAGAGTTCTGGTCTCAACATACAATGGTTTCAACATACAATGGTCGTCCTGGAACC
The DNA here is from genome assembly GCF_029499605.1 of Hyla sarda. Taxonomy (NCBI): domain Eukaryota; kingdom Metazoa; phylum Chordata; class Amphibia; order Anura; family Hylidae; genus Hyla; species Hyla sarda. The sequence continues at coordinate 67,061,583 of NC_079194.1, read as the reverse complement.
AATTAATATTGTAACTTGAGGGACCACTGTACAATGAGTGAGAGCACTGGCTGGGTTTAAATAGTAGGCCCTGATTACATCATGGGAAGCGTCCCATCCTAGGAGTAAGCTTTCTGTTGCATGGCTACAGAGCACTACAGCAGGAAGTGCAAGAAAATATTTTACTGCGACAGGGACAGAGCGATGCAAGATCCCAGGCAGCCATGTTACATTGTTACATCATTGCTTTGTGTTTTCTGACATTTTTTGTTTCATTGTTTTTATTCAACATTTTAACAAGAAGTACATCATGACACAAGGAAGGGAGAACAGTTCCCAAGTAATAAAGAATTTAGGAAGAGATAAGTTAAATATCAAAACGTCAAGAGGCACAAAGAAAAATACCGTATTTATCGGGGTATTCCACGCACCGGCCTATAACACGCACCCTCATTTTACCAAGGATATTTGGGTAAAAAAAGTTTTTTACCCAAATATCCTTTGTAAAATGAGGGTGCGTGTGTGTGCATGCGTATACCCCGATACACCCCCAGGAAATGCAGGGGGAGAGAGGCCGTCGCTGCCCGCTTCTCTCCCCCTGCCTTTCCTGGGGTCTAGAGCCCTGCTGCCGGCCCTTCTCTCCCGCTGGCTATCGGCACCGCTGCCCGTTCTCTCCCCCTGACTATCGGTGCCGGCGAGTGACGTCATTGCGCCGCGCCGTGCAGCGCATAGCAATGACGCTGGGGATGCACACTGGAGGCCTGAAGCAGCGAGGACCCGACCCTCAGGTAACAGGCAACAGGTAATTATGCAACCGGGGATGGGGGAGGCAACGGGGCAGCGGCGCCGGCAATGGGTGCCGCTGCCCCTTCTCTCCCCCTGTCTGTCGGCGCCGCTGCCCCATTGCCGGCGCCGCTTCTCTCCCCCTGGCTATTGGCGCCGGCTATGGGGCGCCGGCACAGATAGTCAGGGGGAGAGAACGGGCAGCGGCACCGATAGCCAGGGGGAGAGAAGGGCCGGCAGCAGGGTTCTAGACCCCAGGACAGGCAGGGGCAGAGAAGCCGGCAGTGCTGGCTGTCTCTGCACCTGCAAAGCCGCTGCAGTTCATTGATTTAAAGCGCCCACTTTAAATCATTGAACTGCAGCGGCTTATCGTCGTATAAAACGCAGGTAGACTTTAGGCAAAAAATGTTAGCCTAAAAAGTGCGTGTTATATGCCGATAAATACGGTAATGCATTTAGATCGAGATAACTAGAATTCAATGCCTTACAATATAAGAAAAGCGCAATCTAGACACATAATCATTCAACTTGATGAAACAGAAATTCACAACATAGAAGGAGAAGAGGGAAGGAGGGGGAGGGAGAAAAGGAAGAGGGGGGAGTTTGATGGAAAAAAGATGTCCTCGGATCCACCAGGGGAACTATGAAACAGTTACATGAGGAGGATGGCCCCTGACTTCCTGCTCTAAATACCAGGTAGTACTGTATATTGAAAGTGTCCCTTAAAGGGGTCCCATACACTTGTATTGAGGGGGCGGACCGTTACGTCACGAGGGGGCGGAGCCGTGACGTAACGATGCTCCGGCCCCTGTATCGCTGGTCATTACGCACGGAGCGAGTCTGCTCCGTGCAGTAATGATGGCGGGGTGCCGCAGCCGAGATCCCGGGGGTCCCCAGCAGCGGAACCGTGGGGATCTGATATCTTATCCCCTATCCTTCAGCCTAACAGTCCGCACTGTGCATCCAAAGAAAAAAAAATTGGTCAAATAGCTTTTATTTTCCAACCTCAGACCCATGTTAGGTTTTTTTTTTCTATGCATGACCAATTGTAGTTTGTGATGACACCTTTCATTTTACCATAAAATGTACGGCGCATTGAAAAATATATTGTTTGTAGCGGAAAATTGACTGTAATTTAGCAAATTTTGGGGGTTTATGGAGTGCACTTTACGGTAAAACTGAAATGTTCTCTTTATTTTCTGGGTGAATACAAATAAAACAATTCCCATGTTTTCATGCTTGATATATTTTTACGTTTATGTTGTTCACCGTTCAAGATCATTAATATTATATTTTAATTGCTTGGACATTTTTGCATGCAACAATATTGAATATGTGTATTTATATATGTTGTTGTTTTACATTTTTTATTTGTAAAATGGGAAGATAGAGCCAATTCTTTTTTTAATTCGGGGAGGGGTTTTTCACATTTATTAAAACTAGCATGCCTATGGCTGTCCGGGAATGCTGGGAGTTGTAGTTTTGCAGCTGGAGGCACACTAGTTGGGAAACACTGGTTTAGATTGATGTAAAGGTCCTTGGAGGAGATTTATTAAAACCTGAGTAGAGGAACAGTGTTGCAGTTGCCCATAGCAACCAACAAGATCGCTTCTTTCATTTTCCAGAGGCCCTTTTAAAAATGGAAGAAGCTATCTGATTGGTTGCTATGGACAACTGCACCACTTTTCCTCTACACAGGTTTTGATAAATCTCCCCACTTGACCACAATGCTATGCGGGAATGGGTAATGTCTTCAGGAGACCAGACAATGTCTGAGGGAAATACATGACTATTTCACAAGTGAAAAAAGCTGTCACAATGTCAATATTTCCTGTGTCCATTGGGGCCACCAATGGTATCTTGCAAGGAGATGCATAGCACATTATCTGGGTATGTAATCAGAAAATATGGAGCACGTTGACCAGTGTAGAACCATGGGACAGGAAGAAGGTGTTATTAAACTTAAGTCTTTAGGTGGAGGATAAGGATAGACTCCTATCTGGGATAGAATATGGGGTGGCCCAGTGCGGGAGGTGTTACCCAGTACCCTTGCTGCCCTGTCAGGCAGCCTCCCTTCAGTGTCCCCTGCCCCCCCCCCCCCCTGCATCTGTTTATTGTAATTGTATACAATCCCTATGTTATATATGTAAGAGTGTTATATCTTTAAGACTAGCCAACATCCCTCCCCTGGGCTTGGAAGACAAGTTGCAGTTCCAAATCCTAAGTGGATCTTGAAAGGTCTGCCTCTTGTTGCCGGGGGAGCAGAAGAAGTGGATGCACCGCTGAGTAATTTCCAGTCCCAGGCCCTGCTGATGACAAAGTTCTGGCCGGTAGCCATTTTGTTGGAGACTGGTATAAGAAGCAGAGCGGAGCCTGACCTCTTCAGTCTTTGGAAGTTCCTGGTGAGAGCAAGAAGATGGCAGATGCTGCAGCAGAGCAGGAGAGCAGAGAGTCTCAAGATGGCGAGTTGCCACGGCCGCGGTGCAGATGTTCCAGGAGTTAGCAGATCATCTGCAGCGATTCTCCATCAGGGTGGAGGATGCCCACCTGAAAGTTCCTTTGCCTGATGATGATGGGGATTGGCCTGCTACTCCAGCGGGTGGAATGCCTACATCATCGCGAGAATCGTCGCCGGTGAGGCTGTCTCCCCATCACTGGACCTGGGGATCCTGGGCGGAGATCTACACAGAGGAGTCAGAAGTGAGTACCCTGCCGCATTCTACCCTTGCCAGGGAAGTCCCATCATCCCGTCCCAGCAGCCCAGGCCAAAAAGGCCAGACATGAGGCCAAAGTGGCCGCCATAAAGGAAGAGTTAAGGGCGCAGTAGGAGAAGAGAGTATGGCCCTAAAGTTATGCTGTATGAAGTATGTCAAATCCAGCAACAGGACACCAAGAGCCTTGAGGCCTTACATATCAGGAGGCTAGAACAACCCTGAGAGGGGGAGCCACCCCTAGAATGGCAAAGAGCTACAGTCATCAAGTTTGACAGAGTGAGTGGGTATGGCACATTAATGGACTGTCACCAAGGTGGTACTATTGTGGTCAACAGGAGTGCGGTGAAGAGAGACTACCTTCCTCCACCTCTACACTCCCTAGAGAGCGGGGAGATTGTAGAATACACCCCTGTACAGAGCCTGTGAGGGGAATGTGCATCAGCCGTCACCAGACCCTAGAATCCCACACAAATCCCCTTCTCCTACTTCCTCTCTAAAGATTGGGACTCAGATCCATTTGCACTCCTGCCACCAAGCGTCAAGGGGAAAGTCGTCCAAGAAGAATGGTATCCTGAGTCACATGTTATGGTCCCCAAGAATCTGAGTCAAGGGTCGTCTACAGATGTGCCCAGGCCTACTCCTGCTGATGCAGAGGTTTGGCCTACCCAGCGGGCATCAACCAATGTGACTCGGCCTACTCCTGCTGAGGGGGAGGTTTGGTCGGCCCAACAGGCACCTACACCTAACCCCCCAGTGGCTCAAGCTGCTGATGTTCAAGTGGTGGTCTCCATGAGCGCGACCCTCACTGTTTCCAGTTTGTTCCATGTGTCGTGTGATACCCATATCAGCCCTATGGAGGGGCCACAGTCTCGTGGTCCCAGGTACATGTCCCAGCCTAGAAAACTAGGTGACCGTCGAGGTTGAAATGGAAAGTTGCCCAGCCACAGTGAAGAAGAAGTGCCTGACAAACATGTCAAGAAGTTTATTTGTAACCATATGCGTAAGTGTACGTGCCTGGCTTTTAGCCGTGACCCTTTATTGAGAACTTAAAATGTACCAGAACTGTAGAGCATTACTCTCAATATATATATTCAAAGTAATATATTTTGTCTATATTTTTGCACAGGTGAATGCACACGTTACTGTATTATATTGTTTATGGAGTTTTGTAATAAAATGTATATAACATGTATATACAGAATTGTCTAAGATGTCTCTTTGTGTCTATGGCGATTTATATAGGAGGTATCCTGACCAGGTCAGGAGAAACATAACTGCCTCACCGCCAGCACAAAGAGTATGTCACAGTATATTGTATAAAGTTGTACCACATAGTCAGTCTAAGTATAACTAATGTAGTCATATGTAATGTCTAGATTAGGACTGTAGCAAAACGTATACTCCCAGTCCAACATCATCAAATGTATATATATGTCTCCCAATTCTTCCTGTCCACGTGTACAGGGTACTCTACTGGCCAGAGGGTTCCCCTGAGGTATAAATCAGACACGAATAGTGACAGAGTACAGCATGGAAAGGTAACTTCATTGTATAGTATATATTGTAGCAACTTTGAGACAAGTTTGTATCAAGAGGTTTGTGCTGTGCACCACTCACTGCACCGCTTGCAGGCTTCTCTGGGATGATCAGGCCTCGCTGTTGGGGACTGGCACAGCTGTGCGGCCGGCCTGAATGCAGTGTCTGAGAGCTTGTCTAGATGGAATGTCGAACCCGGTGTGGCACAGATGACTGGCCGAAGATGGTTAGCGGTGAGTGTGTGCATACAGCTGCCTCGTGTAAAAGCACTGTAAACTGCGCGTCAAGGCAATGGGCTAGAAACCAGGGGGTTCCAGCAGTTGCAAGTAACAGGAATGACATGTTCTTCAAGGTGGGCTGTGTAGGCAGATAGGCTAAACGCGTTTCGGGGTATCCCCTTCCTCAGTAGCAATGTAAGATTACATATTATATATATATATATATATATATATATATATATATATATATATATATATAATGAAGTAATTACATCATTATAATGTAACTTCTGAGTCTGGAAGAGGTCATGTGATCCCTCCATTAGTTCCTCCTTCCTGTAACTGGGATGTCATCATGATCACCCCTTTGTAAGCAGTGCAAGCCGCTTCATCACTAAAGCGTTGTAGATGAGGCATGGCTAGTCCTCGGAACTACTGTGCTTGCATGCAGGATCTCTAAGACAAGCTCATTGATATAAGACACACCACTGGCACTTCCGCCAATATGTGCTGCACGTGGGGTCAACCTATCTTTTTGAGTAAGTATAAGAAGGTTACCAAAACGTATATGGTGAATGAGGAGTTTGCAGAGTGATTTTGGTTTAAACTGAGTGCTAGACATTTATTTTCTATTTGTCTTTGTATCTATCATTTACAAAGGAAACAGGTTCTTAAAAAATAATCTAATGCCACAGGCCATTGCATAAGCATGCACTCCGGGGGATAAGATTTCTGATCGCAGGGGTCCCGCTGCTGGGGACTCCCACGATCTCAGCTGCGGCACCCCAGATATCCAGTGCACAGAGCGAACTTTGCTCCGTGCTAGACGACTGGCGATGCAGGGCGGAGGCTCGTGACTTCATGGCCACGCCCCGCTCGTGACATCACGGTCACGCCCCCTTAATGAAGCTCTATGGGAGGGGGCGTACGAACGGGGCATGGCCGTGATGTCATGAGCCTCCGGCACTGCACCCAACGCTCTAAACGAATGCCAGGTGCAGCAGGGAGATTGTGGGGGTCCCCAGTGGTAGGACCCCCTCTATCAGACATCTTATACTCTATCCTTTGGATAGGGGATAAGATGTTTAGGGTCGGAGTACCCCTTTAACATCACAGTCACTAGTCTGAGGTTTGGCTAGGACATATGTATAAGTATGAAATCTTTTAGAAATATTCTCGAAGAATTCATTCAGATAAAGGTAAAATACTAAGACAAAGAAACATGGGATGAGCGAAATGGTCCTGCCACTGATAAAAGAGATTTATAGAGCTAACCCTCTCCAGAAATCACTTTAAAGTTAAGAGCATCGAGTGCAAGGGAGGAGTGATGTAAGTTTTGGAAATTCATGTTTATTTAATAGAAATCAGTCTCTTCGCTATTTTATATTCCAATCATGTAAATCTATAATTTAGGAGTAGTAAAATGAAGAGAAACCTTTCCCTCTGGAGCTATGATATGTCTCAACCGTTCATACAAGCATGCCTGCGAAATTTACCTGTAATTTACTGTTTATAACAAAGGGTAATGGGGATGAATATTGCTAGAAAAATTACACATCCCTGAGAGCTTTTGCCACCTTCTGCCTTTTTAGTCATTTGAGAACAATACAAAACAGACAGGCAATTTGTAAGGATCATTTACAATAATGCGAAAGTATAAATGTTCGGCATGTTTACTCTCCTGTATCAAACATAAAAAATGAAGAAACTTCAAAAAATTATTCATGAAAAATATCTTACTGTTTTGTGTCTCCTGCTCCTATGTAGACCATTGTGTTTCTATGGTTACAGACTACAAACAAGCCCTGTGTAGTCTGATATAGCAGTGATAGCCACTTGTACCTGTTATCTACTTCCTGCTAATGTAGGTCCCGGGATCATAGGAAGATGACGTGCCACTGGTCACTTACCATGTGCGCGCGTCCTCCTCGCTGCTCCGCTCAGCTTTTCTCTTATGGGCGCAAGCAGGGACGTCAGTGACGTCCCTGCGTGTGCTATCTCCCGGTGGCCCCTGCGTTTTTAAAGTTAACGCTGGGGGCCGCCGCAGAGAGGTAACCGCCGGGACATCCTTGTGTCCAAAAAAGATTTTTCGGGACACAGAGATGTCCCGAATGTGACGGGAGCCCCCTGCGGGCCCGGGGCCCTGAGCAGGCGCTCCATGAGCGCCAATGATGATCCATCCCTGCCCATGTGACCATATTGTAAAATCCCTTTAAATCTGCAAAACCTTCTACATTAACCCTTTCAGCAGTTTCTGGAAAAACCAAGCAAAAGAAAGTCATACACCAAAGTAAGGTGCACACCTATTGGTTGTCTTGTAACAATAGAGAAAATATATATCTTTATTGAGCAATCGAAAAGAACATTATATGCAAGACATACACAAGATAGAAACAATTCAAAAAGGGTTCTCAACAAACCATCTCCATAACTGGGGGGCCTCATAGACCCCTCCACCAAGACACCCTCAGGCCCTCAGTGATGCACAATAACATTAAATAAATGCAAGAAAGAACATGCAGTGCACAAGTATAAAAATTAAGCTAAAATAATAGCACAAATTGCACAACAAGCATAATCGTATCCCAACGCAGAAATAAAAGATGATGCAAAGCCCTCCAGATGACTCTGAACTGAGGACCAGACGGTAGAATGTGAGCAATAAATGGACGGGAGACCCTCTGAAACCCTACACATTTTGTCACCCACAAGTGACTTCCTCACCGGTTTTGACAGGAGAAGAGTTCAAATATACTTAAAGTTGTGATCTTGAAGGTTGCATGAGCAAAAAAGACCATCTGGTAGTATCCAGGGAATTCCTGCCTCAAGTGCCTAGAGGCTAAGCCCTTATGTGTCCAGAGCATTGAGCACTTTCCTGGCCTTTTCTCCCAGGTTTGTGACCGCTCTACCAGGCTCCTGATTTGTTGCTAAAGCTGTCACTCAAAGCATTTGAGGCACAGAGCCCGGAACACTAAAAGACATTTTTATCAGCCATGCCACCTGCATGACCAGAACTTTAGGTACGTTTTTAATCTTCTCGGTACAGAACTGTAAACAATATTGAGGGCTCACAATCGCAGACAGATTCCCTTTAGGATAATTTTAAAGACTGTGCATTAGATATTAATAAAAATTTGTTGGCCAGACTATTTAACATAAAAGAAGCAGCGCGGGTCTGGATTTTGGGCTTCTTACTGTGTGCAGGCATCTTGTTTATTCCTTAATCACAACATCTGAATTTCACGTCGGGTATTTCTTACTGATCTTTGTTATTGCAGCATATTGGCACTAATGCCATTATATTTCATTGCCATTAAAGAAAAAAGAACAGTAAAATCTGTTCCTGATCTTCAGGATAAATACAGATGTGGACCCTAATCTGTGTCAGCACATGAAGCCAACCACATGCTGTGCCCACCTGGAAAGCCAGATGGCTGCTGATAGTCAGGTTGCCCAGTGTTTAGACCACAGATAATGTTATTGAAGTCTAGTATATTATTTCTGTGATTACAAACAGCTCATCCATATTACATAGTATTGTCCGTAGATGGACTAAATGTAGATAAAAACTATGATTCCTGTAGCTGTGATCTCTGATATTTGCTAGGAGCAAATAGCTTTGTTATACAGTATAGCATCCATTGGATCACTCAGGTGTCATACTTGGTTGTTACATACACATACAGTATAAGAGTCGTCATTAATTAAGCTATTTCATATGACAACTGAACATCAAATGACTCTGGACAAAACATAATCCAGAGAGGTGGTCCGGTCAAAATGTAACATGCAGTGATCTGGGTAAATGCCTTTAGGCCTCATGTATGCAACGGTATGATATCACTGTGGTGCAGATCCATCATAGATCACTTACTAGGGGAGAATATGGTGCCTTATAGATTCTGCATTGCACTTTAAAGAGTCTGTACCCCTAATTTTAAGAAGACATTGGTCAGTCCTTTGTTTTTTCATTCTTTTGTAGCCATGGGTCATGATTCTAATGATCTTCTTTTTTTTTTTTTTTTTTTGCTGCACCCCACAGGTTCATAGATACAGGGTGTCATGTCCAGGGTAGGGAGCAGTGCAGACCTGGATCTAACCCCAGCCACTGTCCCCACCTACTTGGACGGTTCAACCCAAATGGCAGCCCCAAATTGGGCAATGATTGCTAAATCGGACTAAGTGCGGTGGCTTCAATACGCATCAGACAGTCCAAGTCAAAGCAACAAGGGCTAATAAGGTACCAAATCAGCAGACAAATAATAATCAAAAACAAGCCAGAGAGACAAAAACAAGATGGAAACGAAGTACTAAATCAGAGGCAAAACAAAGTCAGGACATGCAGTGGGTCAAACCAAGATAGTGGCACAGTAAAAATTTACCAAGAAAAGGTCACAAACAGAGTTCTGGTCAGGTTGGATCAGATTTCAGAATAGCAAAGGCAAGAAATTCTGCAGAAGGGATAAATATACAATCACGTGCATCTGACTGCAGCAGCGGCTCAGTTTAAATATCCCACACTTAGGAGTCGTGAGTGTTAGTGCTGTAGCTGGTTGGCCCAGCACCTTGATCTCCTGTTTGGTCAGCAGGGCTGTCAATACCATAACCATACCATACCATACCACTCTGCACTGAGCATAGCTGGACATCATAGAGACTCTGGACTCTCCCAGCGATGACCTACAGGATGGAATCGCTGCAGGGGCAAGGAACGGCACATTTATGACACAAAGGTTTTACTATTTGGTTCATCTGTACTTTTCATGGCAGTGTCAGATGGGTGGGAACTTCATTGCAAAAATGGGCATAAATGTCAGACTCAGAGGAATGTGATTGTAATCACACAGCCCAGAACAAGATTCACACCCCTCAGCATCCATTATCACCCTCCTTTATCATAGCATTCACACCCCGTTTTGCAACAAAATTACAACTCATTTGACCCATTTTTGAATCCGTGCCCTTCCTGCTCCATGGAACTGGCGATATGCAGTGGAAATAAGCACAGACTGCAGGCTGTACCAGTGCTGCACATAGAACAGTCCAGCAGTACTGACCTCTTCTGGATCTTAGTGTCCTGCCTTCTGCTGTGCTTAGAACCTTGGCCCAGGACATCCAGAGACCGCAAGAAACATCCGCACAGCCAGGGGAAACAATAGGATCAGGAAAGCATTGGTAGAAGCTCTGATTTTTTCCAATCTATGGCATGCAAGGCAACATATTGGGGTGTGAGTGCAGCTATCGTCAGATTCCTGTAGAAGATTGAACATGTTCAGTCTTCTGATAGAATCCAAATCCTTGTTTAATCTACTGTAAAACTTCTAATGTGTGAACTAAGCATCAAAAACTCTAACCACAAACCCTCTTTAATAACAGGAGCAACTTCATGTCAGATAAAATTCCATCCCAATCTTCCTTTTAACAGCCATTACAACATATACAGCACAATAGGTAAAATGTATCAATAAGCAAGAGTGAAGGGAACCTGTCATCACTTTTACGTTAAAGGGGTACTCCCGTGGAAAACTTTTTTTTTTTTTTTTAATCAACTGGTACAACAAAGATAAACAGATTTGTAAATCACTTCTATTAAAAAATCTTAAAGCGTAACTGTCATAGAAATTATACCCCCCAGACTAATAACATGATAGTATAGATGATGATACGTATAATGCAGCTGTACCTTTGGCTGCTCTTTATCACACTTTATCAGCAGGATATAGTTTTATCGTGCGGTCAGCAACAGTCGGATAGGCGTGGCTGGGGATCGTAATGCCCGCCTCTGCCACCCCTATCCCCTGAGTGCTGGACCACTGTGTGATTGACACACAGGTCCCCACCCCCCATGTCCATGATGTGCGGGCCGGCGTGACTCCACTGAGCCTATAAATATAATGTGCACCTTTATCTTATATGATATCCAGTGCCCGTACTCCTCTTTGTTCTTCTCCTGGTGCCGGAGACGCGCTGCTTCTGCTTTCACTATAGGCAGTGAGCTCGCTCCCTTCCTCTAGCACTGCGCAGGCGCACTGAGCTGGCAGCAGACAACGGGAGCGAGCTCTCTGCCTATAGTGAAAGCAGAAGCAGTGCTAGAGGCAGGGAGCGAGCTCACTGCCTGTAGTGAAAGCAGAAGCAGTGCGTCTCCGGCACCAGGAGAAGAACGAAGAGGAGTACGGGCACTGTATATCATAAAGGTGCACATAATATGTATAGGCTCAGTGGAGTCACGCCGGCCCGCACATCATGGACATGGGGGGTGGGGACCTGAGTGTCAATCACACAGTGGTCCAGCGCTCACTTACAGGGGATAGGCGTGGCGGAGGTGGGGCATTACGATCCCCAGCCACGCCTATCCGTCTGTTGCTGACCGCACGATAAAACTATTTTCCTGCTGATAAAGAGTGATAAACAGCAGCCAAAAGTACAGATGCATTACACGTATCATCATCTATACTATCATGTTATTAGTCTGGAGGGGTATAATTTCGATGACAGTTGCGCTTTAATATTTCCAGTACTTTTTAGGGGCTGTATACTAAAGAGAAATCCCAAAAATAAATGCATTTCCTCTGATGTCATGACCACAGTGCTCTCTGCTGACCTCTGCTGTCCATTTTAGGAACTGTCCAGAGCAGCATATGTTTGCTATGGGGATTTTCTTCTGCTCTGGACAGTTCCTAAAATGGACAGCAGAGGTCAGCAGAGAGCACTGTGGTCATGACATCAGAGGAAATGCATTTCTTTTTGGGATTTCTCTTTTGTATACAGCCCCTAAAAAGTACTGGAAGGATTAAGATTTTTTAATAGAAGTTATTTACAAATCTGTTTAACTTTCTGGCACCAGTTAAAAAAAAAAAAAAAAAAGGTTTCCACGGGAGTACCCCTTTAATTGAACGATTAAAAAATTGTGGCAGTTCCTGGTGGCATGTGCTTGCCCCACTAACCTTAGGTTAATAGATCTCTCCCTATTACCAAACAGTGAAGGATCTATGAATCAAGGCTGGTGGGGGAAGGAGAACCTGTTGGAGACCGCCCGATGACTAGTGGTTCATGTAGCATGAAAGTGATGACAGATTCTCTAGACCATCCTGCAAAGTCCTAGGACATGTCCATGCAACCATATTGGCATATTTTCCCCATGTGTGTTCAAGTTTGTTCTAAAAACATTCCACAATTCATCTGGAAACTTTAGTTGGTAGCAAGGCCCTGATATTCGCAAGAAATCAGATTCCTCCCACACATTAGTTACTCTTAAAGGTGTACTCCGGTGGAAAACAATTTTTTCATATCAACTGGCTCCAGAAAGTTATACAGAGTTGTAAATTACTAGTATTAAAAAATCTCAACCCTTCCAGTACTTATCAGCTGCTGTATACTACAGAGGAAGTTGTGTAGTTCTTTTCTGTCTGATCACAGTGCTCTCTGCTGACACCTCTGTCCATGTCAGGAACTGTCCAGAGCAGGAGAAAATCCCCATATCAAACCTCTCCTGCTCCGGACAGTCCCTGACATGGACAGAGGTGTCAGTAGAGAGCACTGTGGTCAGACAGAAAATAACTATACAACTTCCACTGGAGCATACAGCAGCTGATATTTATATTAGAAGTAATTTACAAATGTGTTTAACTTTCTGGCACCAGTTGATTTGAAAATAATTGTTTTCCACCGAAGTACCCCTTTAAATTAAATGGTAATTTATGTGCATATTCACAACAGAATAATATAATAAATAAAAAAGCAATGTTGCAAATTACAACGATAACACCAAAATTGGGTGGAGAATTTGAGATACCAATGTCATTAACTGTACCATGTCTTGGCAGCAACACACATTACATTTCCATATCCTATCTATGGATTGTAAGAATTGGTAAAAACCAGATGTGACAGCCCTCTAGTGTTAACCCTCACCGGTGTCAATAATAATTAACAGGAATAAGCTAACCGCAGAGGCTGGAAGGAAGAAGAACAGAACAGGCAGAAGTCAGGGACAATATCAGAAAGCCGTAAATGTAACATAATTGTGGAGTGAATTGAAATTACCCAGGGGGTGAACTGGCACAATATATTAGGGGCAAGTATAGGAGAACTCCTGTGGAGCTACACTATGTTGGACATTTTCATTCTTTATTCTTTACATTTATTTTCGTAAGTCTTGGTTGGGTTTGCATAAATGTATATAATAAGGCATGTTTAGCCCCAGTGTTCTTGCAGATGATTTTACATGGTAGATAATGTCAAATCCATATAGGTTAGAAATGATTTGAATTATGTACAGTCGGCATGAGTTTGGAAATATTTAGGCTGAACTAGAGCTCATAGAGAATATAATACAAATAAAAAAAACAGACTCAGAAAGATAAGAATTTTATCTGTGGAAAGTTGTGTTTTGTCCAAAACAATAAAAACTTCAATGAAATGTTTTGGAAAATTGCATGGATTTGTTTTAGTAAACTTGCAAGAATATACATTTTATTTTATTTATTTATTTGTGGTCGGGTTACATGTACCGTGAGTGGAATGTACCACTGGGTGAATAAATAGGCCTGGGGTGTGCCTGGCTGGCCATGAAGGATAACCTAAAGAAGGGGGATACCCTGACTGACTGAAAATAAAAAAGGGGAAGGGAGGGTGGGGACGTCTAGCGCGCTGCCTACAGCACCTGTGTGGAACAGGAGGGCATATAAAGACCAGACCTTCTCACAAATCAGGTTAACTTAATTAAGTTAACCAATACTTGTCGTTGGGTTACATGTACCATGAGTGGAATGTACCACTAGGTGAATGAATAGGCCTGGGGTATGCCTGGCGGGCCGAGAAGGCTAACCTAAAGAGGGGGGCAAAACACATCAGTAAGGTGATGCAAGAATTAATGGTTATAACATACCTCATAAGAACCCAAGATAACAGACAAAATTCTTCACTTATCAGCTGGTTGGAATGTGTCAGTGGAACAGAGCGATTAGAAACATAGAAACATAGATTGTGTCAGTAGATAAGAACCATTTGGCCCATCTAGTCTGCCCAATAATCTGAATCCTATCAATAGTCCCTGGCCCTATCTTATATGAAGGATAGCCTTATGCTTATCCCATACATCCTTAAACTCCTTCACTGTATTTGCAGCGACCATCTCTGCAGGAAGGCTATTCCATGTATCCACTACTTCCTGGTATTACTTTTAAACCTTTGTCCCTCTAATTTAACACTATGTCCTCTTATGGTAGTTTTTCTTCTTTTAAATATGCTCTCCTCCTTTACCGTGTTGATTCCCTTTATGTATTTAAAAGTCTCTATCATATCCCCTCTGTCTCTTCTTTCTTCCAAGCTATACATGTTAAGGTCCTTTAACCTTTCCTGGTAAGTTGTATCCTGCAATCCATGTAATAGTTTAGTATCTTCTCTGAACTCTCTCTAGAATATCTATATCCTTTTGGAGATACGGCCTCCAGTACTGCGCACAATACTCCAAGTGAGGTCTCACCAGTGTTCTCACCACTTCTATCTTTCTACTGCTTATACCTCTCCCTATACATCCAAGCATTCTGCTAGCGTTTCCTGATTACATTGTCTTCCTACCTTTAAGTCTACTGAAATATATAAACATACAGTGCCCTAACTTAACATATAAGTGATAACTGACAAGAGGAGCCCCAATAATAGATGTTGAAAAACGCAAAGTGTCCCATGCTACACACATAAGTAATCATATTGAACCATGCCATACATAAAGTGTAAACAATGGAAAGACCTGCATAGACAATACACAAGACGTACTAAATCTAAGGTCTCATGTACCAGTAAGGCAGTATCCTCATACTTGCAGGCGTAAAGAAGGTGATAACTGCTGCACCCTTAGACTCATCACAAAAGAAAACAACATGACCAGCAGGTTAAATAACCGATAAGAGCAAATTTCCCAACAGGTAAACGCATGACAAGACATGGATATACACAACAAGAGGCTCAGAAGCTATACCCACACCAAATAACTTAACACTAAGACTAGTATTGGGTGCGAATATTGGGTGCGACTAGTATTGGGTGCTCCTGTTTCGCACGCTTGATGGCCGGACGAAGCACGCCAAGCGTGCGAAACAGGAGCTCAGTCGCCATCCACTGTCCCCCCACTACCCTTCTCTTCTGTACCCTATTTGTAAGTATGCTTCAATAAAGAAGACTTGCAAGCTGAATTGGTGAGTGCCGATATTTTCTGTTTCTTACGGACTGAGTCTGAAAATTGCTTGTCATATCTGAGCACCACCTACAGCAACACAGCTACACTAGCACCCATCTGCCGTCTTACACCCCAGGACACCTCAAGCAGTGCCGCACTACCTCTACTGTGAAACTGTAAGGAATGTATGCAAGACACATTGAAGGAAGGCATTAAATGTTGCATTGGAGGTACGCGTATCACACCGCGAGGGAAACATATGCACATCCACTGAGTAGGAACCTGAGTAATACACCGTCTGTACTATAACGTGGAACACTATGTGGAAGGTAAGCATGGTATACTTGGTGGTAATGCATGGAAATGTATTGTAGTGCACTATGTGAACGTAAGCATAGTACATTGTTGGACTCGTTATCTGCTGTTGCAGAGACACAAACGTGGTATAACTGTGTGAAATGTAATATATGAAGTGACAATGCTATAACCATTACGTACTGTATCCAAACAATGGTAAAGCTTGTGCAGTAACAACACTAAGTATGCGATGCAAGAAAGCTTGTAGTAACTTGCACCCAGAACAAAGCCATAGGAATGTAAGCGAGGTAACAGGTATAATAATGGTGAGATCAACGCTATAATGCCAAACTAACATGCCTGACCTACATTGACAGCCCAACAAACCCAACCTGCAACCAGAGAAAGCAAAGTAACGTAGAGCTGAAACAAGACTAAAAGCTAAAAGACAGGGTTTTTTTTTTGGACACTTGAGCTAACATGCTTGGAATACTGTGTGAAGCATAAGCGTGGTAACAGTGTGGGAACGTACTGTAGAGCAGTGTGTGAAATGTATTAATCGTACACAATTCCGCTCAATATCAGCTATAGCGACTTAAGACAGTGCAATTGAGTGGAACCGTAACATGGTCCAACCATGTGGAAAATCTACTTGAATGGAACTAAGTGATTCAGTACCTTATATGAGACGAACATGTGATGTCCCAGTACGGGATATAGTCCCATACAATACTTAGGCCATGTCAGGTTGAGTCCCTCTGTGTCCTGGAGGCTCTCCTGCAGCGTCTCCTCTATAGTGTTATATGTATATTGTATAAAGGACCTTTGAGGACCTTTGAGTTAGTCACATGATAATGTGGTCACATGTTCAATTCACATGTTTTGTTACCCAGAGACCACCAGCTAACCAGGTGACCTGCAGCTTGACCTGTGGGCTCCTTGCTCAGCCCCTATTTTTATTAAGTGGCATGACTGGAATTTATCATGGAATATATTTGTTGGTAACTGCACATTATTGATATGACTGACAGATTTATTATTAATGTACGTCAAACATTCCTACCATTTCCAACTGATACTTTTCTTTTTTTTAAATCCAAAAACTCAGGCTTTTCCATATATGCGTTCTAGTTTTGTACACATGTAT
Source organism: Hyla sarda (assembly GCF_029499605.1). Classification (NCBI taxonomy): domain Eukaryota; kingdom Metazoa; phylum Chordata; class Amphibia; order Anura; family Hylidae; genus Hyla; species Hyla sarda. The sequence continues at coordinate 67,044,732 of NC_079194.1, read as the reverse complement.
TGAGTGTATAGACAGAAATGGTAAGGTATTTTATGGGGCAAAATACACTAAAAGACCATTGGTGTAAAAATGAGTTTAGGACAGTTCGATTCATGACGAGACAAATTTTGTCCTAGGACCTAACAATACATATTTGCCAAAGAGTATGTGCCAAGTTAATAAATTTGTCTTAAAATACATCTTGTGTGTCTAAAAACACCACCAATGGCGAATCCATCAGTATTTAAATTACTCCCTTAGGTCCCACAGATCTGTATTGCTTTCAGCTCATAGAGGTCTACAGGCTAAATTCAAAAGTTCTGTCTATGAATACTTCACATGTCCATATTAGTTCAATTTTTACTTGTGTATTTCAACAATATCACCAGAAACAGAAATATCACAAATATTAGCAAAAAATAATAAATTGTTTAGCAAACTAATTGAACAAAAATGGATGGCTTCTAACAAAGATCCCTTGGTTTCAATGCTCAGGCCCTCAGCAATCTAATATTTATTATTGATCTGATGGATAGGCGATAAATGTATGAGATAAGAAAATCCCTTAAAGGGGTACTCCGCTCTAAACATTTTATCCCCTATCCAAAGGAAAGGAAATAAGATGTTAGGTGGTGAGGATCCCGCCACTGGGGAACCCCCGTGATCTCTGGGCCGACAGCGGCGGCATCTGGAACACGGAAGCTTGCAGCTTCCGCATTCATGATGTCATGCCCCCTCTATTCATGTCTATGGAAGGGGGCGTGATGGCTAGTACATAGCCGTCACGCCTCCTCCCATAGTCGTAAATGGAGGGGGCATGGTGGCTGTCATCGAGCATCGCCAGTCATCGAGCATGGAGTGGAGTTTGTTCTGTGTACCGAATGGCAGGGGTGCCACAGCACATATCGTGGGGACCCCCGCGATCTAACATTTTATCCTCTATCCTTTGGATAGGGGATAAGATGTTTAGAGCGGAGTACCCCTTTAAACCCTATCTGAACTAAACAAAAATATGCAGTATTTTCTTTTCTGGTTCTGAAGGCATTTATGATCCAAATGTGTAATAAAGTAATTAAAGAGCAATATTCCTACAATAAATAGGCAAATCTTTTATTTTTCTGTTATGACACTTTCTTTAACATCACTCGGCTTATTTTGTCCCAAGGATTTGCATTAGTCACTATATCCACATTCCAGGGAAGCTCCCACCATGTATCTTCAGATATCTCCATCTTAGATTGACTGCCAATTTCCAGTATAAGGATGCATTTGCTGCCCACATTGTAATAATTTGTTTTTAACTTTGAAAAGAAGCTGATTTTGTATGCAAATAATCCAGTTTGGCCCAAAAATGGAACACTGATGTGAACTATGAAGATTGTTGTAATGTTAAATTGTTTCTGTAAAGCATGCAAAATTTATTTTTGGCTACAATCGTGTAAGAAAAGATTAGGATAGGTTCCCATCTACGTCAAGGCTCTGTTCCCAGCCTCCATTACAGATTCTGTACAAAAAAAAAAAAAAGAGTCTGGACAACATTGTAGAATGTGCGGCGCTGTTCGGTCTGGTAAACTGCCGGATGCCAGAATGAAAACCTGACGAACCTTCTTAAAGTCCAGGGGTCCTTCAGGCACCATTGGTTTCCTGCACAGCAAAAACAAAAAGAAAAATAGCCAGCACAACTACCTAATACATGGGTGCACGCTGGTGTGGAAAATACAAAGTTGCAGCAGCACTCTTGATCAACAAATGGAGGCTCTTAGTGCACTTTTTGCTCAAAACCTGTCCCCCATCCACCATGCGGAGGTGGCGTCATTTCGGATGGGACCCTAACACTTATTCCATTTACCTCTGATGGGCATATAGCCTCTTACTGGGTCACACGCAGGATCCACTATCAATTTAAAAAAACTCCTATTCACCGGAGTTTTTTTAAATTAATAGTGGATTCAGCATGTCATCCAGTCAGAGGCTATATGCCCAGCAGAGGTGAGTGGAATAAGTGTTAGGGTCCCATCTGAAATAAGGCCACCTCCATGTGGTGGATGGGGGACACATTTTGATCAAAAAGTGCGCTAAGAGCCTCCATTTTTTGACAAAGAGTGCTGCTGCAGCCTTCTTTTTTGTATACCATTGGTTACTTGTAAGGGATCCTGCACTGCTGTTATTCTTGTTTTCCTGTTAGTGTGATAACATAATAACAAGCAACATAATAACAAATAACAAAATAAATAAATAAATACATAAATAACTGATGTTAAATGTAACAAAAGTAATTGGGACTACAAGGTAAAAGCTATAGATGTAACTTCTGCATCTGCTTATGTATCCATGGAAGGTGTTTGGGTTGGTCTCAGCCCCCATACAGTATATCAACAATAAACATTTTAGGATGTGAAAGCCATCTTAAGGGACATATGTCAACCCTGTTCCTCTAGGGCAGGCATAGGCAACCTTCGGCACTGCAGATGTTTTGGACAACATCTCCCATGATGCTCTTACAGCCAAAATGCTGACAAAGCATTATGGGAGAAGTAGTCCAAAACATTTGCAGTGCCGAGGGTTGCCTATGCCTGCTCTAGGGTCAGGAGCAACTGTTTACAGGGCTCTTCTGTCCTCGAATGAGGGATTGGTGTATTCAACCTGGACCAAGAGAGGAGCCCAACATAATTCATTGGGTAGAGGCCCACAAGTGTGACCAGAGCTGGATTATATAGAGGGTACATGTGCTGGGGCTTCCACCACTTACTCTTATTGCCTAGGTCAGTTCTATCATCCTATCCATCCGTCTTATCATTTTCTATATCTATTACATTAATATGTTTATTACGTTAAAGGACCTTTTGAGGGGTTGCCCAGTGAAATGTTTTTTTTTTTAATTAATATGCCCAGCCTACCCAAACAAAAACAATAAAACTGTTAACTCACCTTCCTCCACTTCCTTGTAGGCTCCAGTATGGCCCATCTTTGGCTGGTCTCTGCTGACAGTCTATTTCCGGGGGTCATCTAGAGCTACAGATAGGATGTCTAAGCGCTGCTCAGCCAATCTCTGGTCACAGTGGTGTCCCGCATCAGCCAGTGATTGGCAAGCTGCACTGTCAGTTCCCCCCGACAGCACACACTACTGTCTGCAGTTCCGTGTAAAGCAGAGTCACAACCAATGATGGGGTGTCTTGATACCAGAAGCTAAGAGGTAGCGGAGGAAGATGAGATAGAGTCTTTATTGTTTAATTAGGCTGGCTGGGCATATTAGTAAAAAAAAATATGTTAACCAGGTGACCCCTAATTAGGAATTTAACTAGAGACCTGCACAGACACTATGAACAACAATGGTGCCATCTGTTTGTTAATATTAAATACTGATAAAAGATACATTGGGGAAAGGATGATATGAGAAGTGTACACCTCTCTCTTTAATATGATATTCATACGTGAGTAATTTTTTTTATGAAATCACAGTTCCCCACACTAGGTATATAAGTGAAAGCCCCTTTTCCAGTGCAGCTCAAAAGGAAGTATGTTCTTTCCTGCAGTGCTAATTTACAGCATAATACTTGTTACACTGTGCGCTCCAGCCGCAAGCAGCGGCCGTGAGCGCAGAGTCCCTGTGTCCCCGTCTGCTGGCGGGGCTGGGATTCGCATCGCGGGACGTGCCCGAATGCGAATCCCAGCCCGTCACTCACCATGCTCCGCTGCCACCTCCTCCTCTGTGCCTCAGCTCTGGTACGCGCGTCCCTGTCTGCTAGGGCATACGCTCACGGGAGCTCTGAAATTTAAAGGGCCAGTATGCCCATTATTACTGTCACACCTGTCACTGACATTAAGTGTTCCATATTGCCTGTTTGCCTTATCCATGTATTTAGACCTTCCCGCTACGTTCTTTGACTTCACACCTTTGTCGCCTGCCTTGACCTTCTGCTACCTCTGACTACACTACTGCTTTATCCTTCAGTACCTTGCCTTGCCCAGCTACCTGTGTGGTCGAGCCGTGTCGGGGAAAGCAACCTGGGTGTCGCCTGCCGCAGCAAGCCCATCCTGCCTTGCGGTGAGCTCTGGTGAAGACCAGCGGCAACTTAGACTCTGCTCCCCGATACGGTCCGAGTCATCAGCCACACAGGTTAGAGGATCCCCATCCAGCTCTGTAACAATACTCATTGTATAAATGCATGACAGTGATATACACCTTGAGATTTATTAGGTCCACAAATCACTTTTCTTGGCCCCGCATGTAAGATCAAGCATATCCAGTACCATTCTAACCTATCATTTCCATCATGTCACAACAGATTATAAGGGCCTTTATCTTACTTTTGAAACAATACTGAAATTTAGTGATGGCGAATCTATAGCTAAGGTGGCTATAACGTTTGAAATATTTAAAATAGTGTTTCCTTTCCTTCTAAGAGCTGACATGAAATCAAACATACATCACTTGTCAACATGGGTGTGCATGTCATTGTAAACGAAGGCAGCTGTCACTTGCAGAGCCTCTACTGTCAGTACAGTCTACAGTCATATAGCATATTGCGACCAATGTAAAAATAAAATGTCACATATATGATTTTTCTTTTGCATTATTCAGGATGAATTTGAGTGCAGCGCTTTACAATAACTGTATAAATTATTAATTTTTTTATATGTAAAGAAATTGGAAGTGCCGTGGTTTGATGATGTGACAGTGATTCATTACGCTCCAGAATGGGACCCTGGCTCTATCAGTGAGGAGCGCGTATCGTCTACTGTAGACAGCACAAGCTTCACTCATTTCTATGGGAGTGCCAAAGATGCCGAGTGCTGGACTCGGTTCCCTTTAGTAGCTTGCATAGAAATCAATGGAGCGCATGCCGTCTACCACACACACTTTTCACTCAGAGCCGGGTCCTGTTCCAGAGGTCGCTGGGGGTCTGACCGCTGGGACCAGCTACTTATCCCTTATCCACAGTTAATTTTGGCTGCAGTACCCTTTTAAGATTGTAATACAACTATTGAAAATTTCTCCTTAAATTCTCTCCTTAGAAAAGTAAAACAACTCCAGCTCATTACATTCAGCCCTATCAAACAATCCAGGGAAGAAACACTTGAGGAAAAGATGTCTTCCTTATTAAGATTTGTATTAACCTTGTATAAATCTTATACTATAAATCTAAGACAACAGTACAAAATACCAAGCAGTTGTCATGTCAAAATACCAAGCAGGGATATGTGCAGCCCTGAGCATGCCTACAGCCACTTTCCTACTTGAATATCTGCCTTGAGCAGCAGATACTCAACTGGTCAATGGTCCCTACTCTGAGTGTTGGGCATCAGAATAGTCAGACAAACCAGATCAGTAACTGTCAGACAGGTCACGGACAAAGTCAGCAGACACAGGGTTAACCAGAAAAAAGACAAAGTCCAAATAACTGGAGAGCAAACGAGGAGAGACAGCAAAGAGACAAACACACAAGCAAGCTAATCAAAAAGGCCAAATCAGAACTAGCAAGAGTAATGAAGTACACAATCACAAGGCAAAGGGATAATCAGGCAAGGTCAAAAATCTGGGGAAAAGAATAAACAGGCAGAGTATAAACGCTAGTGAAGAGTATGAGCTGCAATCATGAGCAAACTGAAATCATAATGCAGAATTTAAATAGACCACCCAAGAAGGTGTGTACACAGAACTCCACGCTGACTGGGTAATAATAGAACTGAAAGCATATTTTGTACAGAGTTTGAGGCACAAATTTTGATCCAAAAGTGGTCCAAGATAATGAATTTTATTAAATTAACCAGCATACACCTGTCATATATTGCATATATAGTAAAAACAAACAAACATGAATCTCCCTGACCCGTACAGGAGGGCTTTCATCTAGCTGTGCACAGCTCTGTTTAGTGCAGAGCTGTTGCCATGGTGACGCATGATGTTAATGGCTCTGGGCCTATAGAGAGCAGCCTGCACAGAAGATCCAGGCTGGATTGTGACACCAGGTTTCAAACATAACATCTTATTTTATTTCAAGGAGTGAACCCCTAAATCATAGGCCTATGATTAAGGGGTTCACTCCCTAAAACACATTGGCAGTTTGGAGCCTGGTTGGTATTTTATACTATTGGAGTTTATGAAGATTTAAGGAAGATGTTTTATTCCTCAAGAGTTGGACACATGTCCCTGAGTCTATAACTAAAGCTATTTCACACAAGCTTGTACATGTATACTTCTGATCTATATGAAGATGTTAGTTTGGGTCTTTAGACCCGAATTTGTACCAGGACATAAGGTCGTAATACAGGTGTCTAAATGCACTTATGTTACACTAGTGGGAGACTAGCCATAGGTTAAGTCTGCTTTGGATCTTTTTGCAAATCCTTAATAAATAGAGATGACCAAACCTCTGGAAATTCACTTGCAGAGCATTAGCTAGAATTGGTCACCAGATATAATTAGGATTTAACAGCAGATTGAGATTTAGGGTACGTTCCCACCTGGCGTATTTTGCTGCATATTTTCTGCTGCGTATTTTCCTACCCATTGACTTGTATGGGAAATAAAATACGCAGCAGCAAATACACAGCAACATTTACCAGGTGGGAACATACCCTTATACAGGAGCAGGAACTTCTGTCAAAAGGCGGAGTCCCTGCTTCCATACACTGAGCAGTGAGAAATACACTGTATGCATTGCTACTAGTTAATGTTTACTGGGAAAGCCAGAATGTAGAGAGTGTAGGTGGTAATGCATACAGCATTGCCGCTTATCCCTGAATATATGAATATGCAGAAAAAAGTGAATATTCATAATTTCGAATATATTCTTAATATTCGCGATTTCGTGAATTTGCAATAAAAATTTGAAATGCGAATATTCACGCTAGTGCAGACCACCAAGGGAATGTGAATTACCGGCAATGCATACATCCTCATCACTTACCTCAGATAGCCTGATACATTTGCGAGGTCAGGCACTCTGCCCAGCCCAACAAATGTAAACTGAGCAACGGCGCATATAATGGGAGATGTACTAAGCTGCGCGAGTTGCATATTCTTTTTTTTTTAAAGTCACAGATATTGTCAAGCGGGCAAAAAAGGGGGCATTGTTTTATATAGAGGGGGCATGCTAGGTAAGTACCCGACTTTAGGCCCAATATGCAGCAGCAAATGTGGCAGAAATCTAAGCCAGCTCAGAGATGGAATTGGAATTTCCCATATTCTGGGAGGTCCCATAAATGTCGGTTTACTGTAGTTGGATAAAGGGAAATTGTCAGTATTATTTCTTTAATACCTTAAAGGGGAAGTCTGCCCCTAAACATCTTATCACCTATTCAAAGGATAGGGGATAAGATGTCTGATTGTGTGGGGTCCGGCCGCTGTCCCCCCCCCCACCCCCCCTCCTCCTCAATCTCAGGGCAGGCACTGTGGATAGGGGATAAAATGTATGGGGGGTGGAGTACCCCTTTAAAGACCAAGGCAGTTCTTGTCTTAAAAGGAGTACTCTGGTGAGTAATAAAAAATAAAAAAAAATCCTGCCAGCATTTAAAAAAAGAAAACTTACCCGCCAGCTGCTACCCCAGTGCCTCCAGTCTCACTGCCCAGGCCTCCGCTGCAATCTGCTTCCTGGTGCCAGGGGTAGAAGCGTCAGACTGAAACTCAGACAATCAACGGCCAAGGCGGGACATCAGTGCTACCCCAGTACCAGGAAGAGGATCACAGTAGATTCTGTATGATCTTCTTGTTTGGTGTAAACAATAGGACTTTAGTAAACCTTTACATTTTTTTTTTTTTTTTTTACTATACCGTATTTTTCGCCATATAAGACGCACTTTTTCTTCCCCAAATTGGGGGGGAAAAGTTGGTGCGTCTTATACGGCAAATACACATTAAAACTGGCGGTCCCTGGAGCCATCAAAGGCCGGGACCCGTGGTTAATACAGGACATCATAGATCGCGGTGATGCCCTGTATTAACCCTTCAGACGTGGCGATCAAAGCTGACCGCCGCGTCTGAAGCGAAAGTGACTCTAACCCGACTGCTCAGTCGGGCTGTTTGGGACCACCGCGGTGAAATCGCGGCGTCCCGAACAGCTTACAGGACACCGGGAGGGACCTTACCTGCCTCCTCGGTGTCTGCTCCGTGCTGGGATCCCCTGCATGGCCGGCGTTCTCCTTCCACGTCATCACGTCGTCGCACACGCCGTCCCGTCATCCAATAGGAGCGGCGTGCGTAGCGAAGTGATGGCGGTGACGGTGAGCGAGGATACCGGGCAGCAGAGACGTTCCGGAGCGATGGGGACACCTTGAGGACGCGACAACAGCGATGGAGGGCGACATCCAGGGCAGCGGTGACGAGCAGTGATGGGTCCGGAGCGGCGGGGACACATGAGTACTACCTCCTATACCAGTGGTCTTAAACCTGCGGACCACCAGATGTTACAAAACTACAAATCCCAGCATGCTGGGAGTTGTAGTTTTGCAACATCTGAAGGTCCGCAGGTTGAAGATCACTGTCCTTTACTTTACTATATTTGGTTCAGAATCTTTATTTTCTAGATTTTTATGCTTTAAAATTGGGTGCGCCTTATATGCCGGAGCGTCTTATATGACGAAAAATACGGTAATTTTTTCTATACTATTTAAATTATTATTATGATTTTTTTTTTTTTACTATTATTGTAGATTGTAAGCCCTAGTAGACAGGGCCCTCTTTCCCTCTATACCAGTCTGTTTACTGTTTCAGGTCCGTTGTTCTTGTCTTTCGTTAAATGTATTTTAACCCCTTATCATATACACAGTGCCCTGAAACTTAGGTTGCTCCATAAAGAAAATAAATAAAGAAACAAACAAACAAACATATAAATAAATAATAACCATATTTACCTCCATGTCTATACATCAGTACATTATTGTCTGTGTATTTATAATACATAGACATCTGTTAGGCCAGTGAACCAGGGTGCCTCCAGTTTTTGCAAAACTACAACTCCCAGCATGCCCGGACAGCCAAAGGCTGTCCGGGCATGCTGGGAGTTGTAGTTTTACAACAGTTTGAGGCATCCTGGTGGGAAACACCCTGTTAGGCAAACCAGACAGGTCAGTATAAAACACTAGTATAAAGCCATTAGCACTGGCAATAGCATTTTTTTATTTTATAGCACAGACCTCCAAAATGATAACATTTGCACTACCCGCTTCGCCACTAGGGGAGCCCTACCTAGTATGGATTCATAGGTTTCCTATTGATCTCATTGGGAGATATAGAAGGCTATTTACTAAGCTGACCTGAGGCTCCATTCCTGATGAGAAAACCTTTTTAATAGAAGCCCCCCCCCCCCCCCCTTTTTTGGCATAAGTATCGTAAAAAGCATAGTACATCTCCATGGATTTATTATGGGACATTTATTATGATCAGCGTTACTGGCGGACATATGCCCTGCAGTTAAGCTTTTGACACAGAGTCAGCATTTTGCCCATTAATGCGCTTGGTAATAAACCCCATCGGCCGTAATATTCTAGCAGAAGACATATAACAGTATGTTTCCATCATAAACAGGGCCCAGTTATTACCGGTAACTATGTGTAACTATGCCAAGCAATATATTGGCCAGCAGAAAGAAGGCGAGTAATGTGTCCATTCATATAACTGCCAGCGTGGCTATAATATGGCATTAATAGATATTACACCACAGAAGTAGTTAATTGGACTCTATTATGCTGTCCTTTTAATCTCGTTTTTTTTTTTTTTTTCTACTTTTTGCCCACATTAGACACCGCAAATGCCGATCCAGTGTGGTCCCCAAACTGTGGCCCTCCAGATGTTGCAAAACTACATCTCCCAGCATGCCCAGACAGCCAACGGCTGTCTAGACATGCTGGGAGTTTTTGTTGTTGTTCAACATATGGAGGGTCACAATTTGGAGACTACTGCACCGTGGTCTCCAACCTGTTGTCCTCCAGATGTTACAAAACTACAACTCACAGCATGCCCACAACTCCCAGTCCAAACCACATCCTTGTGCATTTCTAAACCAAAATAGACCTATTCCATGCCTGCAACATCAGCAAAAACAGGTATGCAAAAGATATACACAAGAACCTTTACATTATTATTTAATAATAGTCTATTCTGCACTATATAAGCAAAATAAATAAATAACTATTCCGGAGTGCTTCTAGGTTCTATTTAAAATGAAATATAGGAGATTCTTAAAGGGATTTTTCACTTTTACATTGATAGTCCCCAAATTTCCCAGATCTAAGTCTGACTTATTATCTGTGGAATGTGCTGGAAAAACAAGCCTAATCCGTAGAGGCCACATCCCACTACTTACAGGACATACAAGTCTTAGGCTATGCTTACACAAGCCAATGTCCGCACTGAAAATTTCTGTGCGGACATTCCCCAGACAGGACCGCTTGGAAATACGCCATCTCATAGACAGCAATGCATTTCCATGCGGACTCCAGAATCGAGATTTCCGCGGCAGATGTTTCTGCCATGTAAATTCCACCATGTGCACAATGCAACAGAATCCCATTGAAATCATGCTGCAGAATGTACGTGTGGAATTCTTACACAGAATCTGATACTGCGCATCATGTGAACATCGCCTAAGTGCCAGATTTCACAGGGAACCTCCAGAGGTTAAAGGGGTATTCCAGGAAAAAACTTTTTTTTAATATATATCAACTGGCTCCAGAAAGTTAAAGGGTAGCTCCCACCATCCTATTTTTTTTTTTGCTAGCCCGTTCTGCACCCCCCCCCCCCCCCCCCGGCTGCGGCACTAGCCCGTTCCATCCTCTGCCCCCCGCCCCGAATACCCCCTTGCCTCATTACACGCAGTTACTGCAGAGTCCGGCAGCGGGCGTGCAGGGACAGCGGCGGAAACGAGGCGGCGGCGGTGATGTGGGGGAGGAGTGGCCTCCCAGCCAGTGGCTGGGGAGCCAATGCGCTCGCTCCCGCCTGTCTGATTGACAGGCAGGGAGCGAGTGCAGCCTGACTCAAAAAGGACTGATTGCCACTCCAAAATCAGTCCTTTTTTAGTAGCCGGTTTTAAAATGTAAATGAAACCTTTTTAATGAAAAAAATTATAATAAAAGTATATTAGAGATATGTTGTAGTACATAAGTACTACAACATATCAAAAAATAAAGTTGGTGACAGTGCCCATTTAAACAGATTTGTAAATTACTTCTATTAAAAAATCTTAATCCTTTCAGTACTTATGAGCTTCTGAAGTTAAGGTTGTTCTTTTCTGTCTAAATCCTCTGTGATGACACCTGTCTTGGGAACCGCCCAGTTTAGAAGAGGTTTGCTATGGGGATTTGCTTCTAAACTGGGCGTTTCCCGAGACAGGTGTCATCAGAGAGGATTTAGACAGAAAAGAACAACCTTAACTTCAGAAGCTCATAAGTACTGAAAGGATTAAGATTTTTTTTAATAGACGTAATTTACAAATCTGTTTAACTTTCTGGAGCCAGTTGATATATAAATAAAAAAAAGTTTTTCCTGGAATACCCCTTTAATGGAGTCCAGGCTTTGATGGGTAAAAGTTGGTCTGGAAGCAAAAGGTGGAGCTACACAATTTTAGAGGGTTATAACGTGATGGCTGATATAGTCACACTTGTGTATTTTGTATTATCCTGGGTATCTGGTGCTATGTTTGACATGCATCTGTGTATAGCCACAATAAGCCCGGCTCAGGTTACCTATGCCACGGAAAACAGCATTCTAAATGAATAATTCATGGCAGGGTTGTGTTTACTCACTACAGCACTGACAGGGGAGACTGAAGTTGAGAGACAATAGTTCCAATGACAGCTGCAGCTTCCAGCAGCAGATGAAATCTTTTGTGAAAAAAAATGTTTTCCGTACAAAACACAAATTACTCGGTAATGTTATATCCATGATAAATAGCAATTTGTCTGAACTTTTGAGTGTCTGTTGCATTGTGCTGCTGACTATTAAATAAAGAGACTCAACTAATTTGCATTAGAAGAAAGATAAGATATAAAGGTGTGGGGGGAAAAAAGGGGGAGCAAGTGGCCGGGGGAAGGGGTTGTAAGTAGAGAATTAGGACTCCAGTAAGTAAGTCATGAGTTACAATGGGTAAAGGGGTAGTCCGGATAAGAATAGCATTGTCCGCTCTGGAGGAGCTGACGTGTCCTACATCACACCAACATCTCATGGATTAGAAGGGGCACTGTGTAATAGGGGGGCTTGTTTTTCCACTTTTTGTCTCTGATCGAATCCTAATACAGTGGTCCCTCAACATACGATGGTAATCCGTTCCAAACGGACCATTATTTGTTGAAACCATCGTATGTTGAGGGATCCGTGCAATGTAAAGTATAGGACAGTGGTCTACAACCTGCGGACATCCAGATGTTGCAAAACTACAACACCCAGCATGCCCGGACAGCCGTTGGCTGTCCGGGCATGCTGGGTGTTGTAGTTTTGCAACATCCGGAGATCCGCAGGTTGTAGACCACTGTTAGAGGAAGTTGTACTCACCTGTCCCCGCCGCTCCGGACTGTCACCGCTCGTTATCGCTGCCCGGGATGTCGCCGTCCATCGCTGTCGCCGCGTTCCCGAGGTGTCCCCGATGTTCCGGTAAGGCCTCTGCTTCCCCGGCATCCGTGCTCTCTGTCGCTGCCATCACGTAGCTACGCACATAGCGCTTATTGGATGACGGGACGGCGTGCGCAGCGACGGGATGACGACGATGGAGAGCGCCGACGATGCAGGGGATCCCAAAGAGGACGCGCCGGAGCCCCGAGGACAGGTAAGTGATCGTCAGCGGACCACACAGGGCACCGTAAACGGCTATCCGGTGGTAGCTGAAGCAGTCTGCACTGCCGGATAGCCATTTATGCAATGGCCGCAACATACAAAAGCATCGTATGTTGATGCTGCCTTCAACATGCGATGGCCTCTGAGAGGCCATCGCATGTTGAAATTATCGTATGTCGAGGCCATTGTAGGTCGGGGGGTCACTGTACGTGGCAAAAGTTGCCCACCTATAAGGGCAACAGACATGCAACCTTTGGTTCCGATAGGACAATATCTCTTCACTACATGCTTCATGTTTTACATAGAAAATGTGCCTTAAAATGTGTGTGAAAAAAATTAAACATTCTTATGCAGCACCTCAACTAGTGTTGATCAAGTGACCCAGTGACCACCACGTGGAGGTGGCTGCATATCGGCCTCCTCCCAAATCTTACCTAACCAACCGTACAGCTTGTGCAAGTATTGAAATGCATAGTCTTATATTCAGTACCAAAGAATAACATGTATGCTGTTTTATGCAGTTTTGTTTGCAATAAAATGTGTCTCACTGTAGGGCTTAGAGTTGGATATTTCATATAGTTAAATGCAATTTTTCTATATGAATGAAGTCTTTGGCTCCCTGTCTACACTTCTGCCTTCTAGACATCCACTCTGCCAATGCGCCCTTTGAAGGGTTGTCCTGCAACAATTGTTTTATCCCAGGGTGGCTTCATAATATAAAAAAAGAATTCAAAGCCACATGTTTTGGCCTTTTGCTTTTTCCGTCCTGATGGTATTACAGGCGCTTCCCACTATCCTTTTTGACATAGCCAAACATTGGCTAAGGTGGGTCACCTTAACCAGATTGGAACAATGAAAGAAAATTCCTAGGTACTTAACCTTTAGAATGTGTAGAACAGGGGGTACACGCCATCATCTTATGCTGTGATATCAATGGTGCAGCACCATGTAACCTCGAAGATACTTTGTAAATCTGTTAAGGCCATATTTACTTAATTTGTCCTTAAAGGGGTACTCCTCTGCTAGACATATTATTCCCTACCCAAAGGATAGGGGATAAGATGTCTGATCACGGGGGTCCCACTGCTGGGCCCCTGTGCAATGTTTCGCAGCACCCAGCGTTTTAAATAAACACCAGGTTCCAGTGGGAGTGGTCATGATGTCACACCACACCCCCTCCATTCATGTCAATGGAAGAGGGCTTGTTGGCCAACACGCCCCCTCCCATAGACATAAATGAAGGAGGCATAGGGTGATGTCACAAGGGCGCGTTACTGTGACGTCACGATCACAGCTTCTGGCTCTGAGCATTCTGAACAAAATGTTTAGAACGCTGGAGCATCAGAGTACCCCTTTAAAGAATAAATTCCTATACCTGTTTATCACTTTGAACATACCCTGATTATTCATTGTTCCTCTATTTTAATGCCTAGTCTTCCTTTACCACTATGGAGTTAATTAGGAGGGGATAAGTTATTTGGTAACTAACATTAGACTTTAGTTACTTCTTATTAAACATGGCTTTTAGTGATCCAATAATTCATTTGACTTAAGAACAAAAATAACATCCTGAGAGATTTAAAGCCTACCGGTCATTTAAAAATAAAAATTTAAACCTGCTGGCTTTGTTATATTAAAGTAGTTAAAGGTGATTTTTTGGGCTCTCACTAGCCCCTGAGAGCCCCCACCATAGTGCACAGCTATTTCTCATTCTGTGAATTCCCACAGTATTCACACAGAGACCTCCAGCTGTTCCAGCTGATCAGAAGGCAGTATAGGGGATGTCAGAACCACTATAAAAGCCTATGCATAAAGCTTCTGTAGCCATTTTAGAGAAAGCATGTGTTAGGTGAAGATCTCTGTGAGGGATAGTGAACAATGTACCTTACTGTCCCTGGTCCAGCAGGTGGTTAAAAATGAAACATGGATGTTTTTCTCAGTACATTTTCATACAGTATATATATATATATATATATATATATATATATATAGTGTATCTATCCTGTTGATTAAACTAGAATGAAAAGTAATAGGTAAAAGGGTCAAATGACAGAAGTTTCCAGATATACAGTATACAAATATTATATTATTATTCGTTTTTGGGGCCATTTTTGTGCTGTAAAACAACCTAAAAGTAATGTAATTATTTCTGCTGTAAAACTAAGTGCCAGGCACTTTTTTCAGCCAAATACATGTAAATATTGGCACATAATTATATACATACATATTTTGCATAAATGTCTCAAAATGTCTTTACGCTTTTTGGGCTGTAGCTGTTGGTCCAAGCCTCAAAATACATCCTAAGGCTGGGTTCACACTGTGGAATATCTGGGCAGAATTTCTGCCGAGAATCAAGTCGGTGGCACTAGGACCATGCGGACTGCATTGCGGTCCCCATAGATGTCAATGCATTTCTGAGCAGATCTCCCAAAATCCACCCGGAAATGCAGTTCGTTTGGTCTTAGCACCGCCGGTCTTAGAAATTCTGCCCCGAGATTCCGTAGTGTGAACCTAGCCTAAGGGTCGATTCACACGGCAGAATTTCCACTTGTGGAATTCCCCCTCAAATTAAAGCCCATAGACTTCTATGGGATTCCGCACTCCCATTCACACTTCTAAATTTCCACTTGCAGAATTCCGCAAGCGGGAACTCAGACGTGTGAATGGGAGTGCGGAATCCCATAGAAGTCTATGGGCTTTAATTTGAGGTAGAATTCTGCAAATGAAATTCCCCAAGCCAAAATTCTGCCATGTGAATAGACCCTAACAAGTGGCTGTAAAAAACTGCAAAAGAAAAAAACTGCAAAAAAGCAATTATGTTTGAAAAAACATCTGAAAGTCTATAGAGCTAGAAAACACAGCTCAAAAAAGTTGTGTACCCCTAGCCTAACTTCTAAAAACTCATCTGCCATCTGCATACAAAACATACTCAATACAAGCCAGCAGCAAATAGTAGGTATGATAAACCTGTCACCTACATTGTTTGGAAATGTGACACATAAATGACATAATGTATTTGGTTTCATACAATGGATGTTACTTCAAGCAATTTATTTTGTTCTGCTCCCGTGTGCGCGCTAGTCATAAATATTTATGAGGCCTCTCTTATATTTAGCTATCTGGTTATGTGCAGTTAAATAGCAGGGAGGAAACATGTTGAACTGGAGGCCTGGGCCAATTTTATCAGGGTAATGTATTATTTAAGAAATGACCAAAAAAAGCAGTGTACACAGTGCTCATGTCTTACTGTGGCTCGGCTTGTAAGTTTTAATGCAACTTTTAAGGCACTAAATGGCTAAACATTTATTGTAATTGTATTGTAGCTGCAGATGCTTTTATTATGTTTTTTTTTTGTTATGGAAATCTCACTGTAGGGTTACTGTTCATGTATTGACCAAGTAGGTTTGTTCTTGCTGCCTTTGTGTGAATGTTCAGAAAATCTGGTCCATAGCAAAAGTGCCCGCAGCTATTTTATTTCCAGAAGAGGAAAAGAGAAATGAGCAGTTATCGAACCACCAAAATAACTACTACCAGATGGAAATGTACGATTTCAACAGTTTGTTTTTGGCTTCCTGAATATACTAGTGCTAGGATGTAGGTATCTTGACTGATACAGGAATCTATCCAGGGGTCAAGTCCTGGGAAAAAGAAAGAGTAGGAACTCATCTAAGATTTCCACTCAATGGCTGGTCCTGCAGAACTCCTGCTAATGGGAACAGTGTTCCTGCTGTGGAAAAAGTGCAGGAACTCCATTCCCAGGTGTTCTTGAAGGACTTGAGCCCTGAGTCTATCCATCACTGACAGGATAAGACTCGGTTCACACCGTGTTTTTGATGTCTATCACACAGGTATCCGTTGCCATCCCGTTCTCGGCATATAACAGTGAATGGCAGTCATTTGAAAAGCCTAAACAGAGGCACAAAGAGACAGACCACTTTCCACTGGTATATAGAGGGCAAAATAAGTATTGAACAAGTCAACAATTTTCTCACTAAATACGGTTTCTTTGAGACAACAGTACTAAAGATGAGTGAATTGAACCTGATGAATCCGAATTCGTTACAAATTTCATGAAAAATTACATTCACAACGAATGCGAATATCGCCGCGATTCTGTCACGCAAATCGTTTGATTAAAATCCATTTAGTGCGGCCCAGGCTCCAGGGCATCTAAAATGGCAGATCCACATGTGAGGACATGGGGCAAGGAATCCTGGGAAGGCGGGAACAAGGGTAGGGAGGATGACCCTGAATCACATGCAGGATGCAGCCTATTAGCAGCCAGCCACCCCTGTGATGTCACAGTCCTATATAATTGGCAGCCATATTCCGGCAAGTCACTTCATCCTTTCACTGAAAAGAGATAGGACAGACAGCACTGTGTGTTTCACAGACAAGCTTTTTCCAGAAGCGTTTCACCTCCTAGTCACGTCAGCGTTCTGGTGGACAGAGAGCAGTGCATTTTTCACAGAAAATTGTTTTTACTGCAGTGATTAACCTCCCAATCACTTTCTACAGCATTGTATTACAGAGAAGGGCAGAGAGCTGTGTGTTGCCTCATACCTTTGAACAAGCAGGCTCAGCTGGAGAAACGTTAGGAGAGGAGAGGAGGTCTCTTTATGCTTCCACCACCTCCAGGATGTGTCATTAAGCCACTATGTGGTCTACTCAAGCTGCTGGGCCGGGACATTACCTAAAAAATTTTATCGTAGCAATAGCTACCATAAATCTTGATTTTACATTTGAAAATTCATCTTTTAATCTTAAGGTTTGTGAAGCCCTATTGTCTCCTCATGCTGCCAACAGCTCCAGGCTGTGTCATTCAACCACTATATGGTCTACTGATGCTGCTGGGCCTGGTACATTACCTAAAAATGTTTATGATAGCTGTCACGATTCGGCTCACAGGTTGTGGATCCACTGTGTCAGCGAGGGATTGGCGTGGACCGTGCTGGTGGACCGGTTCTAAGAGGCTACTGGTGTTCACCAGAGCCCGCCGCAAAGCGGGATGGTCTTGCTGCGGCAGTAGCAACCAGGTCGTATCCACTAGCAACGGCTCAACCTCGCTGACTGCTGAGAAGGCGTGGGACAGAAGGACTAGGCAGAGGCAAGGTCAGACGTAGCAGAAGGTCGGGGCAGGCGGCAAGGTTCGTAGTCAAGATGGATAGCAGGAGTTCAGGTAACACAGGCTTGGACAACACTAAACGCTTTCACTGGCACAAGGCAACAAGATCCGGCAAGGGAGTGCAGGGGCAGTGAGCAGATATAGCCTGGGAGCAGATGGAAGCCAATTAAGCTAATTGGGCCAGGCACCAATCATTGGTGCACTGGCCCTTTAAGTCTCAGAGAGCTGGCGCGCGCGCGCCCTAGAGAGCGGAGCCGCACGCGCCAGCACATGACAGCAGGGGACCGGGACGGGTAAGTGACTTGGGATGCGATTCGCGAGCGGGCGCGTCCCGCTGTGCGAATCGCATCCCCGACGGCCATGTCAGTGCAGCGCTCCCGGTCAGCGGGACTGACCGGGGCGCTGCAGGGAGAGAGACGCCGTGAGCGCTCCGGGGAGGAGCGGGGACCCGGAGCGCTCGGCGTAACAATAGCACTAGCTACAGTGGGGATCAAAAGTTTGGGCACCCCAGGTAAAAATTTGTATTAATGTGCATAAAGAAGCCAAGGAAAGATCGAAAAATCTCCAAAAGGCATGAAATTACAGATTAGACATTCTTATAATATATCAACAAAAGTTAGATTTTCATCATTTACACTTTCAAAATAACAGAAAACAAAAACACCCTGCAGAGTTAATATCTTGTACTGCCCCCTTTTGGCAAGTATCACAGCTTGTAAACGCTTTTTCTAGCCAGCCAAGAGTCTTTCAATTCTTGTTTGAGGTATCTTTGCCCATTCTTCCTTACAAAAGTCTTCCAGTTCTTTGAGATTTCTGGCCTGTCTGTCACGCACTGCTCTTTTAATGTCTATCCATAGATTTTCAATTATGTTGAGGTCAGGAGATTGTGAAGGCCATGGCAAAACCTTCAGTTTACGCCTCTTGATGTAATCCCCCGTGGATTTTGCGGTGTGTTTAGGATCATTATTCATTTGTAGAAGCCATTCTCTCTTTAACTTCAGATTTTTCACAGATGGCATCAAATTAGCATCCAAAATTTGCTGAAATTTTATTGAATCCATTTTTCCTTCTACTCGTGAGATGTTTACTGGGCCACTGGCTGCAATACAACCCCAAAGCATGATTGATCCACCCCCATGCTTAACAGTTGGACAGAGGTACTTTTCATTAAATTCTGTTCCCCTTCTTCTCCAAACGTACCTTTGCTCATTCCGGCCAAAAAGTTCAATCTTAACCTCATCTCTCCACAGAACTTGTTTCCAAAATGCATCAGGCTTGTCTACATGTTCATTTGCAAAGTTCAAACGCTGATTTTTGTGGTGAGGACATAAAAGAGGTTTTCTTCTGATGACTCTTCCATGAAGACCATATTTGTACAAGTATCTCTTTATAGTGGAATAGTGTACCACAACTCCTGTGTCTGCCAGATCTTTCTGGAGGGATTGTGCCGTCAAATGTGGGTTTTGAATAGTTTATCTCACAATCCTGTGAGCTGTTCTGTCTGATATTTTTCTTGGTCTTCCAGATATTGCTTTAACTTCCACTGTTCCTGATGACTGCCATTTCTTAACTACATTCCAAACAGAGGATACTGACATCTGAAAACGTGTTGCTATCTTCTTATAGCATTCTCCAGCTTTGTGAGCATCAACTATTTTCAGTTTCAGATTTCTAGACAACTGCTTAGAAAAACCCATGGTGCTGATTGTTGGGGCAAGGTCAGATGAGTTTGAGCATTTAAAACCTTTGAGATTGACATCACCTGGTCTTCCCAGATGATGATTGAGAACAATACATGACACTGGCAGGTCTCAGTTTTGCAAAGGGGGCAGTGCATGCTATAAATTCTGCAGGGTGCCCAAACTTTTGCAAACGCCATTTTTTTGTTTTCTTTTATTTTGAAAGTGTAAATGATGGAAATAAAATCTAACTTTTGTTGACATATAATAAGAATGTCTAATCTGTAGTTTGCTGCCTTTTGGAGATTTTCCATCTTTCCTTGGCTTCTTTATGCACATTAATACAAATTTTTACCTGGGGTGCCCAAACTTTTGATCCCCACTGTAGGTGGTTGAACCGAACAGTTCTATGCATTGCGGTTTTGAATTGTGATAATAACAGCATGGGGACTCCTAGAATGTGGTTGGGGTATAATGTGTTAAAAATTTTGTGTTAAAAAATTATAAATAATTATATTGTGAAAATTGCCTTTATACTAGATGTCTGTGGCTGTCGTATTCGACACTGATCGTTAGGGATGCAGGATATAAAAAAAATAATAATGATAACTGTAATGCATAATTATCTGGTTGGGTTATTTGGATTATTTTTTAGCTAATAGATTAATTGGCTGTATATTGATATGCGAAATGGATGGTACTGTGTGTGGGCAATATTGGTAGAAAGGTGAATAATGATATCGAGTAGATGATGATATCATACTATGGAATTCTGATGGGTATTTCCTAGTTTATTTCTACCGGATTAATTCGGTGGCCTCACTCAGCCCTCTTGGGTCAAAGTGCAGAGTCGGAAAATCCAATAATTTCTCGCTTTACAGGTTCTTTGAATCCATTTGTGCATTCTTCATCTATCTAATCTATTGGATAGATTTGTATTGGATTTTTAAGTCCTGCATGTTTTTCTGGCAGTGGCGAGGGACACTATGTAGGCGGTATCCCCCTTTTTTATATTTGCCCTGCGGTTGTTCAGTCTTGAGTAGTGTGGTCGACATATTGTTGGCCACAGATACACTCCACCACATATATCACATATTTTGAACGGCAGTCGATTTGATGTTTAATGGTAAAGGTTTCTCCTGAGGTGTTGCTAGTATGGGTTTTGATGCCGGCTTTGATGGTGTTACAGCAAATATATTGTTTACTGTTGCACTTGTATACCCGTTTTCTTTTCTCTGTCCCATTGCTTCCTTCTTTTTCTTTTTCTTACCTGTTTTAATTTGCTCGGTGACAGTACAGTGGTCCCTCAACATACGATGGTAATCCGTTCCAAATGGACCATCGTTTGTTGAAACCATCGTATGTTGAGGGATCCGTGCAATGTAAAGTATAGGACAGTGGTCTACAGCCTTTGGCAGTCCGGCCATGCTGGGTGTTGTAGTTTTACAACATCTGGAGGTCCACTGGTTGAAGACCACTGGTATTGGAGGTTATACTCACGTGTCCCCGCCGCTCCAGACCGTCACCGCTGCCCTGGATGTCGCCTTCCATCGCTGTCGCCGCGTCCCCGGGGTGTCTCCGACGCTCCGGCAAGGCCTCTGCTTCCCCGGTATCCTCGCTCTCCGTCGCTGCCATCACATCTCTACGCACGCCGCTCCTATTGGATGACGGGACGCCGTGCGCAGCGACGTGATGATGATGATGGAGAGCGCCGATGATGCAGGGGATCCCGAAGAGGACGCACCGGAGCCCCGAGGACAGGTAAGTGATCATCAGTGGACCACACGGGGCACCGTAAATGGCTATCCGGTGGCAGCTGAAGCAGTCTGTGCTGCCGGATAGCCATTTATGCGATGGCCCCGACATACAAAAGCATCGTATGCTGATGCTGCCTTCAACATGCGATGGCTTCTGAGAGGCCATCGTATGTTGAAATGATCGTAGGTCGGGGCCATCGTAGGTCCGGGGGGGGGGGGGGGGGTCACTGTATTGATTCTTTTCTTTCTCTATACTATACACAATTTATTACTGCTCTTACTGCTATTTGGTTGTAAAAAAAAATAGCCAAATTGAACAACGGTCTCAAGCAACCTGTGACCACTGTATCATAAGCTGTCCTCTGTACCACTGTTATAACACAGCAGCTTCGTCACTCTCCTGATTGTTTTGGAAAAGCTGGGTCTTGTGAAAACTTTACTGGTCCCTGCGCCACATTTGTCAGTTGTGACATTGCAAGAATATTTAGTACCGGATCCAACTTGAAATTTGGCTTCTGTTATCAGGGTTGTAGCCAGTTCTTCAATACAATTGGATTAAAGTGCTTATGTGCCTTATCCTCGCCAAGAAAAGCTTTTTGTAAAGGTGAAAGCACTGTAGTAGCCTATGCCGCAATTCATAGACCAGTGCTTTTTGTTATGTGCATTAATCTAAAAAAACTAAGCAAAAAACAAGCTCTGCAGTACTCTAAAAGAGGAGTAACGCTTTGTTCTCACAAAGCGGTCTTGATGCAGTGATATTTGATGCTTTACCTAACAGCCTAAGCCACGGTGATAAATCTGGCGCATTTGAAGTCTGCTGGTCTAAGTTTGCACTGTGCCTGTTGTTTTTGTCCATAATTGGTAAAAAAAAAAAAAGTCTACAGCATAAAAAAATGTAACATATTTTCGCCAATAATCAACATAAATAGGCACTAAAAATAAAATATGTTATCACTTTTTTCTGCTGTGTGTACCCAGCCTTAGGGTCCGTTCACTGGGAGATTTCCATGGCGGGTTTTATGCAGTGGATTTTCCGTAGCATCTTAAACTTGCAGAGGGAAATATGCAGTAAATTCCTTCCATGTGAAAATGTCCTAATTCTACGTTTCCACTCCACTTTTATTTTTATTTTTTTGGAAAACTGCCACTGCAGTTTTTGAGCCAAAGTCAGAAGTTCATTTAAAAAGAATGAGAAATATAAAGGAATGACTTATACTTATCCTTCCTACTTAGACTCACTTCTAGATTTGGCTCAAAAACTTAAGTGGCAGTTTTACAAAAAAACGGTTGAGTGGAAACCCAGCCTTAAAGGGGTACTACACTGGAAAACATTTTTTTTTTAATCAACTGCTGCCAGAAAGTTAAACAGATTTGATAATAACTTCTATTAAAAAAATCTTCATCCTTCCAGTACTTATTAGCTGCTGTATGCTCCACAGGAAGTTCTTTTCTTTTTGAATTTCTTTTCTGTCTTACCACAGTGCTCTCTGCTGACACCTCTGTCCATTTTAGGAACTGTCCTAAAGTAGGAGCAAATATCAATAGCAAAGCTATCCTGCTCTAGACAGTTCCTGACACGGACAGAGGTGTCAGCAGAGAGCTCTGTTGTCAGACAGTAAAGAAATTAAAAAAGAAAATAACTTCCTCTGTAGTATACAGCAGCTGATAAGTACTGGAAGGATTAATATTTTTTTTTAAATAAAAGTAATTTACAAATCGGTTTAACTTTCTGGCATCAGTTGATTTAAAAAAAAGGACAGCTCACATTCATCCAGCGTCTCAAGTTTGATGCTGGGCGGTGAACTGGGCCTCAGGGGTGCCGGACAGGGAAACACATCCTGCTGCGTTTCCCTGTCCGGCATGCACAATAATACGCACCGGATCCTAAACAACTGCTTCACTTTCGTCATCAGTTGTAGGATCAGTTGTAGCAAGTTGTCAGTATTTTGATCAGTAGTTTTAGCCAAAACCAGGAGTGGAACGTAGTGTGGGTGAACGGGTGAATGTTTTCCTTTAAGAACTTTAAACACAACTTTAAACTCTAAGGAAGAAAATAAATGTACAGCCATAATGTAGCAAACAGAAATGCTGTGGTTGATGTTTGCTTGTTTTCCTCTACACAAAAATAAAAGATACTGTAATGTTTGTTACCTCAGTTTTTGTCAGTGTCTATTATGATGTTTTTATATTCGAGGTTAATGAATGAGACTAAGAACTGAATCTAATCCTCCTTTGTCGGCAGTTTTTAATCTGTTTAGATTGCTGCAGAGCAACAACACCGCTGCTGTTTATTTCATTTCTGCTCATAGCATCTTGCAGTGTCAGTCCATGAGTAACTCTTCCCACTCTGCACATGCATTTATAGCAGTGCACTGTGTAAAATATCCCCCAGCACAGTGCCACCCTCTACAGTGTGTAGGGTAACCCTCTCCTTGCTTTCATGTTGTTTCTTTCATGTCTGCTCACAAAAACCTAATACATCAGTAACCTCTTTTCCCTTCATATGCCATCTATAATATTGTGTAAATCATCAGCACAGCACACTGCACACCTGTTCCATACAATTTTACCAGGACTATGTCATGGCACATGAGGAAAAAGCCAGTAAAAAAATAACTGGCCACTAGGGTTGCTCCTGCCTCCTGGGACACATACCAGTCCTGCAGTGTCCAGTGGTCATCGACATGTCATGGACACCATGAGTGATTGATAGGGCTGCCGGCGAGTCCAGGGCCCTCTGTGAGGGGGAGGAGGGGGAGGAGTCATCAAGTAAATAAAGGTCATTCTGAAAGAAATGTAGGTCATAGACACATAACAATTATATGTACACGATCAGGATGAGGTATTGAGCAACTTGGGGGGGGGGGGGGGATCTGACAGGTATGCTTTAAGGCCATTGCTGTCCCAGGCAAGGTGCAAATACAACACTAAAATCACCTTGTCAGCAGTCTGAAGGGTTAATCATTAAAACCATGCAGGGCTATAAAAAGAATTAATTTGAAATCATAATTATTCTTTAAGCCTTTTGCTACTTTGTAAGTATATCATATCTGGAAAGACATTGTAAAGGTGATTATGCAGAATTTTTACGTATCATATTAAAATACAAGACCTATTTTGAATATGTCCTATTCAAGATAATAGATTCCACGAACTTACTAAGAGGAGTCTCTGCACTGTCATTCTTTAGAATACGACTTCAATGGTTCTAGCATCAGCGATTGTGAATGACCCAAGTGCTATTGAGCTACTACACAACACAGGCATCCCCTTTCATATTACTGGTTACTGGTTCACAACATCCCCTCCCCCCATCCCCTGAATAAAGCTGGTCAGTCAATCATTACATGCACGCACAGATAATCTGAGTGTACCAGAACTGAAGCAAAGTGTCTACCCAGTACGGTCCATTAAAGAGGGTCCCCATTCGACGACATTCATATTCCTTTATAAGGCATTTAGATACTGCTTGTCTTCAATAAGTCATTTAATGATTTTCTGTGTAATTTTTGTCACTTGCTGATATACTTTTCCCATAAAATACATGTATCTGTCAACAAATCATTATTAACGTTCTTATGTAGGTAACATCTGAATATACGTTTGCTGGTAACAATTTTCTTTAGATTCATACTGTATCAACCCTACTAATCATTAATTTCCTCTTTCTTGTTCAGGTGTTTCCTTATAGTATGGAAGAATCGGTATCAGGTCCTTCCTCGCCTTCAACGGCTTGGCAACCAGCCGCACAATCTCCGAGCTCTAGGATACAAAGGGGTGACACTGGTGACCTTGGAGTTACAGAACAACATTCATCATTTTCCCAGGATGCTCCCGCTGCCGAGGAAGGGGGCTCACAAACTGATTTGGATGTGCCATACCCAGACTTGGCCCCAGTGGTATTCTTCTGCCTCAAACAGACAACAACACTGAGATACTGGTGCATCAAAGTGGTTTGTAATCCATATCCTCTTTGCAGTGTTGATAAGCATTCTGATAAGTTGTCTTCCTTTGCTATGATGGTGTGTGGAAGTTTATGTATGATATTGAAAGAGTTTGGTGAACATAAACCAATGCTATTGAGCCGAGTAGGAAATTGAATAAGTATGACATAAAGGGGTACTCTGCCCCTAGACCTCTTATCCCTATGCAAAGGCGGGACTCCTGCAATCTTGGCTGGGCTCTCCGGACATCCGGTGCATGGAGCGAACTTCGCTCAGCGCTGGATGACAGGTTTGCGAGGCGGAGGCTCGTGACGTAACAGTCCCACCCCGTTTGTGATTTCATGACGACGACCCCTCAATGCAAGTCTATGCAAGTCTATGCACCCAATGCTCTAAACAAACGCTGGGTGCAGCAGGGAGATTGTGTGTGTGTGTGTGTGGGGGGGGGGGGGGGGTCCCCAGCAGTGGGACCCTTGCAGTCAGACATCATAGGGGATAAGATGTCTGGTGGACCTAAAAGCTCTTGCTTCAGCTTCTAATCATCTTAAAAGAGATATAACATATTACAAAAATACCATAACAAAAGTATAACATCAATGAGTATTTACAAGCAAAACCCATTGACGTTATTCTATTTAAGAAGTTGTCTACTAGAAGATTTTTGAGTTGGTTTTCTGTGTCGTCCAATGTATCATTTGATTTTGTTGCATGAAAGGTAAAACTGTTTGAGCCTTGAGGGATCTGTAACATTAGAAACATCTTTTGCAATACAATTCTATTTTTCTCCATTAGGCACCTAACCGCATTGATGCCAAAAAGATGCCAGTATGACTTAGTGTGTTTGTTAAGATGATTTCCAACTGTGGTGGTTTTTATCTTCATCTTAGTCAACAGTGAACTGAAATGTAGCAACCAGTGCCAGGCAGCTGTTGCCAAGACAAACGGGATATTTCCCAAGGGGCATCGATGTACTTGGTGAGACCTAGTTAGATCACACATGGAAAACTGTGCATAGTTCCTAGGGCACCAATGTAAAACCTAGTAGAGCTCGAGAGGTGGGCAAACAAATAATAAATAGAATGGATGGACTACAATACCCAGAAGCAATTTAAAAATTAGTGTTCTAAAACTAGATGGTTGACCTGTGACCTCAATTTAATAAGGAGGCTGTACAGAAATATCTCCCATGATCACTTTATAACCAGGACCATATCTATAAGAAGGGTAATCCTCTATGTTTACAGGAAAGAAGGTTCCTACACCAACATGTAAAGGGATTCTTTACAGTAAGAGTAGTGAGACTATGGAACTCTCTAAAGGAGGCGTTCTCATAGAGTTCCAATGGCCTGATTGACTTTCTTGACTGTAATATTAAAAATTATTGTTACAAGATTACTATAGATCCTTGGATTCATTATCATCACCAGATTAGTAGTTGAAATACTTAGTTGAAATAATTATTTCTTTGGTTACAGGGTATAAATGTTTTGCCTTAGGGACCTGTCACATATGTCTGTCGATCCGGCTCAGTGCTGAGCCAGATCACCAGCCATGACTGATGGCAAAGTATATCAGCTGTGTATGGTCCCGCACCAAGTTATTTCTGCAGGTTAGATAGGGGAACACTGCATGATACCTTCCCCTGTCTGGCCTGTGCGACTATCCCAATTGAGGTACCAGATAAATGGTCCCATTCAAAAGGGGTCAAGTTCGATCATCGGTTCCCTCCAACGCTGTAGGAAAACTGAGCCAGATCGCTGGATACATGTGATGGCACCCTTAAGAATATTAGAAGCCTTCACTGCAGTAGTCCGAGGCAACCAAAGAAAGGCAGATGGATACATTTACTGATGGCAAAATATTTTTACGGGTAGGTATCACTTTAAACTTCTGGCATGATGTCATAGTGACGTGTCAGAGGGTTTGATCGGTGGAGGTCCTGATATTAAGACCTCCAATGATTGGTAAAAGGAAAGGGCAGAAGTGCTTGGCTGGGTGCTGCATTCCTAAATATTTCTGCTCAGCTCTGCTGGGGACAACAGAGGTATATGGTATACAAATTTGCAGAAAGGCTTTAATTCAGTGTTTCCCAACCAGGGTGCCTCCGGTTGTTTGGCAAATCTACAACTCCCAGCATGCTGAGAGTTGTAGTTTTGTAACAGCCGGAGCCACCCTGGTTGGGAAACACTGCTTTAAT
This sequence comes from Hyla sarda, assembly GCF_029499605.1. Lineage (NCBI taxonomy): Eukaryota > Metazoa > Chordata > Amphibia > Anura > Hylidae > Hyla > Hyla sarda. Next base: position 67,017,285 of record NC_079194.1, on the reverse strand, counting down.
TGAATCTGTATACAGGTGCGTTCACACTGCGGAATCTCCGCTTGCTGAATTCCGCGAGCAGAGATTCCGCCTGGCGGCCGCTGCGTGGATGCTTCGGCGCTAGGGCAGCGGGGCACTGAGCTGTCACCATTGACAGCTATGCAGTGCTCGCGGAATCCGTGCAAACAATGAACATGTTCTTTCTTTGCGCGGAACAATTTCAGTGGCAGAATTGTCCGCCGCGGAAATTCCGCAGTGTGAACGGGTCTCGCGGAGACCCATTCACACTAATGTTAAGTTCACACCGCGGAATTCTGCTTGTGGAATTCTGCGGGAATTCTGTAGTGTGAACGCACCCTACCACTTTCACAAGCTGAGTTGAGCATAAAAACTAAGGGGCACAGTATTCCTGCCCTTTCGTTTTCTTGGTCAGTGGGTCTTTTTTTTTTTTAATGATTGTTAGCCTTAAAAAAAAAAAAAAAAATAAAGGCAAATGAGGTTAGCATTATGTTTTACAATGCAATTCTATAGCAAAATAGCTGTAAATACATGGATAAATCTCTACAATGGGTTGATGTAATAATAAGACAACATGCGGTAAGTGTCAAATTGTAGGAGATTTTTTAGTTCTGTGAGTTACGTCCCCCCCCCCCCCCCCCCCCAGTTGACAGTAGTTGTGTTTGTTGTGTGGAGTTAATAGCTTTTATCAGAGATTAGTACCCTGGGACTAGTATCTTATACCTGGCACAGTAAACTTCTCCAGTTTAAATAGCTTTTGCATTGATTGTTTTTCTATAGATTTTAGGCTCGGAGACCATCAGTGATCGCAGTAGCGGCAGCAAAGTCTATTTTGTAAGTGTTTTGTTCTGAACACCAGTAAACTATAATTGCAATAGATATTTTCTTGTTATAACAGTCATGTTTTTTGTGTGTACTTGGAAGCGACTACAAAGCCTCTAATATTTAATAATGTAACGTTTATTTGCGATTTTTTTCTGTTTTGCCTCAGTAGTCAGCTCTGTATTTGCATACTGCTTTATTGGTGCATACTGATCATCTGATGGTGGTTACTTCTGTCAATAATATTCAAGCCTCCGGTAGCAATTTTCTGTTTCCAGAGAAAGCCAGACAAGACTGCGACATACTATGTGATGCAGACAGGACTCTGTGAGTCCACACGCGATGATTCAATATACTCCATCAGAGCACTCATGGACTTGGAAGTCTGTTATGTATTATCGGGGGCCTTTAATTTCTTAAAAACCTTTCCAGTACATTCATAGTCTCTATTTACATTGTTTTTCCTAGATCTCAAATTAAAGTGATTGTATTATAAAGTCAATCATTAAATATAATGGAACCTACTGTGCCAATCAGCTTACCATTAGTGTTGAGCGGCATAGGCCATATTCCAATTCACAATATTTCGCGAATATATGGATGAATATTCATCATATATTCACAAAATTCGCAATATTTGCGGCCTTTTTTTTACTATGCAGCATAAAATTAGCATGCGCGTTCACCATAAAATTTGCATGCGCATGCGCACTTTCGCGTGATAAAAGAGCTAAAAGAAGGGAGGGATCAATATGTGCGGAGCTGGAAGCAGGGAGGGATGATCACTGTAATGTGTACTGTGAAAAAAAACGCATTGCGAATATTCATGCCCAACACTGCTTACCATCAGTTGTCTCACTTCTCACATCCATTGCAACCAGTTGACTTTGCCAAGGAAGGCGAAAAAAGGAGGGATTCTGAAGAGCGCTACTGGGTGGGAATGTTGAATAAATATCAAAGAATGCCTGCGGTAACACATTACTGATGTTTAGTCAAATGAAAGTTAAAATTATACAGGGCAATGCATTTCGGCGCGTACTCACGCCTTCCTCAGGTCCACAAAAATTACTAGGGAACACATATACAAATGCAGTAGTTAGTATATAAAATATGGTGAAAAATACAGGGGGACATTACATTCTTAAAACATAAATATGCATATGTCACCTGACATGGGCAGGTTAAGGGTGTTTAAACCTGCCCATGTCGGGCGACATATGCATATTTATGTTTTAAGAATGTAATGCCCCCTGTATTTTTCACCATATTTTATATACTAACTACTGCATTTGTATATGTGTTCCCTAGTAAATTTTGTGGACCTGAGGAAGGCGCAAGTACGCTCCGAAACACGTTGTCCTGTATCATTTTAATGATCATTTGAATAAACATCAGTCCTGTGTTACTGCTGGCATTCTTTGATATTCATTCAACATTCCCACCCAGTAGCGCACTTCACAATCTCTCCTTTTTTCACCATTTTCGCCATTTTCCTTCCATACCCCTTGGGACCACGGACAAAAAGGGACCAGAGCAGCAAACTTTTCCTGCACATCCTCATAGCCCACGAGACTAGGTGTACTTTCCTCACTGTATACCCACAGAAGGTCAGTACAACACCTTGAGTGGTGGTGGTGGGTATTTACAGTTGGCATCCATTTCTTTGGCTACTAAATATTACACAAGAGAGCGCCCCGCTTTTTCTCCTTTCTTCCTTTTCTCTTTGCCAATGAAGGAATCTGACATCTATACTGTTCACCTGCCGTGACCAAAATGTTGGATAACACATGGATGGCTAACATCTGCCAGTGAGAGCCACTATTTGTCAGCAGATCTGGCTTATAGATGGTTCCAGTTAGGGATTTCCCCCTTTTCAGAATTCAGCAGTAAAATTAGCGTTAATCTTTGTTAGAGACTCACATGACTCAGAATTTCACAAACAATTACTTCTGTACACTTAGGCTTCTTTCACACTACAAAATTCTCCGCTTTTAAACATCCGTACGAAGTTCCGTCTGAAAACCAGCTAAAAACGGCAGTAACAAAATCTTATACGTCTGTTAGAAAATCCCATTATAGTCTATGGGATTTTCTAATAGCCGTTGAACCCGTTATAGTCCGTTATTGATAACGGCCGTTATTTTGTGACGGAAGATAGTTCGGAAGAAAATAGTTCATGAACTATTTTCTTCCGAACTATCTTCCGTCACAAAATAACAAACATTTAGAAGTTATGCTGGAACATACATACATAGGGGGAGATTTATCAAAACCTATCCAGAGGAAAAGTTGCCCATAGCAACCAATCAGATTGCTTCTTATATTTTTTCAGAAGCCTTTTCAAAAATGAAAGAAGCGATTTGATTGGTTGCTATGGGCAACTCAGCAACTTTTCCTCTGGACAGGTTTTGATAAATCTCCCCCATAATACATACATACATAAACACATTGAGGACACATTGAGGAGATTTGTCAAAAAATGTGCTGAGGTAGGTAGAGTGGTGCAGTTGCCCATAGCAAAATGAAAGTAATCTGATTGGTTGCTATAGGCAACTCTGCTCCTCTTCCTCGGCACAGGTTCTGATACATTGATACATTTCCCACATTGACATATATATATATATATATATATATATATATATATATATAGTTTTATAGTCCAGTGTTAATCCATGTCACACAATCACATTCCAATAAGAATGAAACAAAAGAATTGGACCTCCAACATGTCAATGGGATTCAAAGCGCAGGACACACAAGTAAAGGGATCTGAGGTTTATTCACCCATAATGCAACGCGTTTCACAGATAGACTGCTTCATCAGGCATACTCAGGTGAGTACGAACACACAATATATAGGGCTCATGGATTAACCCTTAAAAAGAAAACCTTAAAGGGACCATGATCCCATTACATACAAAAGGAATTTAAAATGTAAGTAAAAAACATCTGTAATCAAATGAATATATAAATAGAAAAATCCATAATCATATATAGTATGATGAATAACAACAGATAAAAGATTCATACAAATAAAAAATATAATTAATCATATACACCTATATGCAAAAAAGACTGTTATTGCCATGAAAGAGAGACAGGTCTCCTAAATGAAGGAAAAACCCCTCTCCTCTCATGGGGAGAACAGTCAATATTTATTTTGAGTTTGATAATATTATTTAAAGGCAGAGGAGGGGCTGTGCGATGGGGATTCGATTTGCCCCTAGTTATGCCAATTTGGTCATGGGGCGATTCAAGTCCTCATTTATCGCACAGTCCCCCTTTTTTCGTTATGTTCTGTTTTTTTAGGCGATTTATTGATGACTTGTTTTTCATATGGTCTGGGACGGCTAAACAAGCCGAAGGATTTGTGGAAGAAATTAATTTCAATAATTGGGGTCTAAAATTTACATTGCATTATTCGGTTAATAATATTGAATTTTTAGATCTGTGCATCAAGAAAGATGATAGGTCATATTTTGACGGAAACTTTTTTTTTAAGTCAGTAGACGTAAACAGTCTCCTTTCCTTTAATAGTTCTCATTTCCCCAAATGGATCCACAATGTACCTTATGGTCAATATCTCCGAGTCAGAAAAAACTGCACCCATGACAGCGATTTAAATAAACAAGCATCAATTTTACAATATCGTTTCATCAATAAAGGCTACCCGAAAACTATATTAACCCAAAACTTTCAACAGAGTTAAAGGAAAGCAACAAGTTTCTTTGGTGCAACCGAAATCATCCAATATTACATCTACAACTGTAAATACGTTAAATGTACACACAGAAAAAATTAAGGACAATTCGAATACATTCAATATTAGGAAAACCTTTACTAAACATTGGAGCATCCTTTTGGATGATCCGGTGCTTAGGAAGGTGCTGCCAACTTAGCCGAATTTAACATTCCGGAGGTCCAGTAATTTACGGGAACCTGAAAGCCCCAAGTAAGTTGAAGTCATTACGGAGGACAGATAAATTAATATCAACAAATTCCACTAGTAATATGATAGGTACTTATCCTTGTAACCACAAAAGATATTTGTGTTGTTCGATGATTGGTGCCGGTTCCAATGTCTTTTCTTCGAACCAAGCGAATAATAATAAAAAAATATAAAATTATCTGTTAACATGTATCTGTGGTTTGCAATATGTGGGTGTTTTCAGTGTGGTTCAGACCGTGCGGTCCCGCATGAACAAACACAGATTTAATATTCAACATAATTTTATGCTTCATAGTTTATCTCGTCATTTTTCATTAAAACATAATCGTGATATAAAATTGCTCAAACTTATGATTATTGAGACACTTCATCCTCATATCAGGAACAGATTCCAGAGTCTCTTTACATGTTTTTGGTATTTTTTATTAATGTATGTGCAAATGAATTGTATTTTATTGTTTAGAAATATTGAATGTTCTCCCCTGAGAGGAGAGGAAAGGAATTTTTCCTTAATTTTGGAGACCAGTCTCTGTTTCATGGCAATAACAGTCTTTTTTGCATATAGGTGTACGGTATATGTTTAATTATATTTTTCTATATCTTTTTTTCATGTATGAATCTTTTATCTGTTGTTATTCATCATACTTTATATGATTATGTCTTTTTCTATTTATATATACATATGATTATGGATGTTTTTTACTTGCATTTTAAATTCCTTTTGTATGTAATGGAATCATCATCCCTTTAAGGTTTTCTTTTTAAGGGTTAATCCATGTGCCCTATATATTGTGTGTTTATACTCACCTGAGTATGCCTGATGAAGCAGTCTATCTGTGAAACGTGTTGCATCATGGGGGAATAAACCTCAGATCCCTTTACTTGAATCCCATCGACACGTTGGAGTTCCTATTCTTTTGTTACATTGATTTGGACGTGGAGCAGCTGCAGATGCCTTGCTATCATTGCTTTTTCCCATTGTTGCACTTGGTTGAGTGTAACTTGTTGCGGTAAGCGCTATCTCTGCTCAATCTAACTGTGTGCAATAACGGTATCACACTGCGGAGTGTTGTCGGTCTTTTGTTTCAATTCCAATAAGAAGACCTATATAACATTTTTGATTTTGATTAGATATATATTGGGCAGAGCTGTTATTGCAATAACAACATAGTGGATCCAACCATCATTACTACCGTAGGTCACCTACGCGTTGCCGCTATACGCGACGTCACCATCACACTGGACATGGCTGGAACAGCTCAAGTGTTGGTTTCATGGAGCCAGACAGCAGAGTGCTTTGCTTTTATAGGAAGACCTTTGTTCTGCCCGATTCAAAAGGATGCTTCTCTTTTCTCTGATTTATATGATCAAAAGAGTCATCAAAGACGGCAACGTTTACACCTCCAGCTCAGGCATTGAGTCTATATACTCCATCTCCCCCAGGAAGAGACGCTGACATTTATATCTCTTCATCTTTTATTTTCCTTTGGGGTTATGCAAATAGTCAGGAAGAGGCTTTAAATGCATTTCCAAATGTGGTGCTAAGGTGGAGATTTTACTAGGCTGTTATGGATAAATAGTAAGTCAGCAAACTGGTGTGCGGGAGCTGAACACTTGCAAGAATGAATTTATGCTACTTAGTCCAGTGTTTAGTAACCAAGGTGCCTCCAGCTGTTGTAAAACTACAACTCTCAGCATGCCCGGACAGCCTGTGGCTGTTCACATAATTTTTTGCTGTTTTATGGCTCAAAAAACACATTGATGCACCCATGACACAATCACAGGGTTCTCATGAGATATATTGGCAGCCAAATAGACTGCCTCTCTAGTTACGGAAACCTCCGGGTTTCCGGGACTTGGGACGTGACATAACGCCATGCCCCCTCCATTCATGTCTATGGGAGGGGGCGTGACGCCCCCTCCCATAGACATGAATGGAGGGGGCGTGGCTTGATGTCACGTCCCCAGTCCCGGAAACCCCGAGGTTTCCGAAACTAGAGACGCAGTCCCCGCATAGAATGCGGGTGCTGCAGGGAGATCGTGGGGGGGTCTCAGCAGCGGGCCCCCCGCGATCAGACATCTTATTCCCTATCCTTTGGATAGGGGATAAAATGTTTTTCCCCGGAATACCCCTTTAAAGTGGAGATTTTTTTTTTTTAAATGGTGCCATTATACAGATTTGTAAATTACTTTAATTTTAAAATATTAATCCTTCCAACTATGTTTAGTTCTTTCCAATCTGACCACAGTGCTCTCTGCTGCCACCTCTGTCTGTGTCAGGATCTGTCTAAAGCATGAGTCAATCCCCATAGCAAACCTCTCCTGGTCTAGACAGCTCCTGGCATGGACAGAGGTGGCAGCAGAGAGCACTGTTTTCAGACTGGAATGAACTACACAACTTCCTCTGAAGCATACATCAGCTGATAAGTACTGGAAGGATTAAGATTTTTAAATAGAAGTACCGTATTTTTCGCCGTATAAGACGCACTTTTTCTTCCCCAAAACTGGGGGGAAAAAGTCGGTGCGTCTTATACGGCGAATACACCCCTATCGCGGCGGTCCCTGCGGCCATCAATGGCCGGGACCCGTGGCTAATACAGGACATCACCGATCGCGTAGATGCCCTGTATTAACCCTTCAGACGCGGCAATCAAAGCTGACCGCCGCGTCTGCAGGGAAAGTGACACAAACCCGGCTGTTAAGTCGGGCTGTTCAGGACCGCCGCGATTTAACCGCGGCGGTCCCGAACAGCCCGACTGAATAGCCGGGTTAGTGCTTACAGGACACCGGGAGGGACCTTACCTGCCTCCTTGGTGTCTTCTCCGTTCAGGGATCCCCTGTATGGCCGGCGCTCTCCTTCCTCGTCATCACGTCGTCGAGTATGTGCGTCGGCGTGCGTAACGACATGATGACGGCGACGGAGAGCGAGGATACCCGGCCGGCAGCAGAGATGTTCCGGAGTGATGGGGACACGGCGACAGTGATGGAGCGACATCCAGGGCAGCGGTGACGGGTCCGGAGTGGCGGGGACACGTGAGTATTACTTCCTATGCAGTGGTCTTCAATCTGCGGACCTTTGGCTGTCCAGGCATGCTGGGAGTTGTAGTTTTGCAACATCTGGAGGTCCGCAGGTTGAAGACCACTATTGGGTTAAAAATCTTTAATTTTTTTCGATTTTGCACCTAAAAATAGGGTGCGTCTTATACGCCGGTGCGTCCTATAGGACGAAAAATACGGTAATTTACAAATCTGTATAACCTTCTGGAGCCGATTGATTGGAATTTTTTTTTTCTTCCTCCAGAGTACTCCTTTAAGCAGCTGAAGTCCAAAAACATAATTTAACATCATTTTACAAATGACATACATATAAAATTAATCTGTATGTTAAAATGAAGTTTCAAAGTTGATTTTGCTTTGAAACTGTATTAGTTTATCTGTCTCATTATAATCCAGAGCTCTGCTCCCTATTCTTTGGGTTTCAGAAGTATAAACTCCCAGCATCCTTTCCATTTGCATTTCTGAGAACTGTATTCCTTAGACCAGGAACAGTACAATAATTTGGTATAGTTGCTGTAGTTACTGACTTTCATTATAGGATTTCAGCTAAGATCTTAGGGATGTGTCTGTCGACGAGTTCGGCCTAAACTGGGGCGATTCTTCTTTTTATTAGGTTTTATCTCATCTGTGATGGTTGAGGAGCAAACTGTAGTCTTCAATTTTATTCTTGCTGTAAAATATGGAAACATAAAACCAATGGACCCATTTGATATCAACAGGACCCATCAGGATTTGTTGTGGTCCATTGGTAACAAATTCATCATAGATGTCATGTCGAAGAAGGGAAGGTACTGTATTTACTAGTGTGAACAGAGCCTTCAATAGGCTGTGTAATGTTAAAAATCTATTTTCGGATGCACTTGACCACAGTGGAGATCAGTCACAAAGAGTTTTTCCCACTCTGGAGGATCTGACCTGTCCTACATTACACAGACATCCCATTAATTTGAATGGACAGTGTGCAATACCTTATTTCCCCTCTGATGGCACTATAGGGACTGATGAACATTTATTGCCAGATACATACACAGAATTCAACTGATCAATGGGGATCCTGGAATGTTTGATCAGTTTACTGTCAAAGATCACAGATGCAGGACTGGTGCAAGGATTTTTTCCACCCAAGGCAAAAGCTACTTTTACTGCCCCCTTGACTCCTCCTGTTGACATGCCCCACCTTACTACTAGTGTTGAGCGGCATAGGCCTATTTGAATTCGCTATATTTCGCGAATATATGGATGCATATTCATCATATATTAGCTAAATTCGCATATTCGTAATACTCGCGGTATATTTTAACATATGAAAAAATTTGCATATACAAAATTTGGCATATGCAAAAATTTGCATATGCAAATTTTGGCATATGCGAAAATTTGCACGCCAGTCTCACACAGTAGTATTAGAGCCTTCTTTACACCACACAAGCTGGAAGCAGAGAGGGATGATCACTGTGATGTGTACTGTGGGAAAAAAAACTAATATTCGCAATTGCGAATATATAGTGCTATATTCGCGAATATTCGCAAATTCGCGAATATGCGATATTCGCGAATAAAATTCAAAATGTGAATATTCGCGAGCTACACTACCTACTACTGGGATAACACACTGCAACAAACCTCCTCCTCATGTAATCCCAATACTACTGGGTTGACACAACCTAACAAACCTCTTCCTCATGTAATCTCCTTACTACTGGGGTGACACACTGTAACAAACCCCCTCCTCATGTAATCACCTTACTACTGGGGTGGCAGCTTTGTGGCTGTAAGGACCTGGAGAAATAACTCTTACGGAGGGCAGAACAGTACCCCCATCAAGAGGGCGCTCTAGGCAGCTGCCTATTTTGCCTAAAGGGTGAGCCAACTCTGCACAGATGAGTAGATGTCCTAAAGTTCATTTCAGATCAGTTTTCTTCGAATCAGCTATCAGATTCCACCTCTGTCGAGCTAATAGTAGGAGCCGCCATTTTGAGGCAAAGCTCAAAATGTTCAAATTCACAAAATAGCAAATTTTTGAGGATATTCACAACGTGATTCACCCAAATTCCATTCCTGCATCTCTAACATAACTCCGTCCAACAAAAGGCATTGACCAAAATGGACAACCCACTTATTTGTGCCTTTACATTGTTTGAAGAATATAGCAAAATGGAGTTATAGCAGTCAACACAGAAGCTCCTACAATATCCTTAAAACAACAAGCAGTCCACAGCAGTAAACCTTATCTTATACCGTGGTGGCCCTAGGGTGCGATACCATATGATTAGCTAAGTCCAAAATAGAACTGCACTTACCACTTCAGCACAGGTAAAATCGTAGTCTTATTCAGTGTGAACTTGTAGGTGCAAATATATCTTAACAAGAACGGGCACGCAGCATATCAGGTCAAATTGGGTTACAGCGCGCACAACAGCTGTAACCCAGTTTAACATGATAATGGTGAGTGCGGCCTGTTCTGTTTCCTAATAATTGTTTACATAATAGGTTTTCCTCGTAATGTCCTCATTTCTAAGCAATATATTATCAGACATCACAATTGAAGGGGCTGGCACAGGTGATCTGAGACAAACAAAAATATTGCTTACTGTATCGTCAATATGACCCTATCTTCACAGCAGTATACCATGATAAGAAGTCTTAAAGTATCTTGGCACGGAGTAGCGATGATTGACTCTGTGAATAGTCCTAACTGTTACGCCGAGCGCTCCGGGTCCCCGCTCCTCCCCGGAGCGCTCGCTTCACTCCCTCCGCTGCAGCGCTCCGGTCACGTCCTCTGACCCGGGGCGCTGCGATCCTGCTGCCAGCCGGGATGCGATTCGCGATGCGGGTAGCGCCCGCTCGCGATGCGCACCCCGGCTCCCCTACCTGACTCGCTCCCCGTCTGTTCTGTCCCGGCGCGCGCGGCCCCGCTCCCTAGGGCGCGCGCGCGCCGGGTCTCTGCGATTTAAAGGGCCACTGCGCCGCTGATTGGCGCAGTGGTTCCAATTAGGGTTTTCACCTGTGCACTTCCCTATATTACCTCACTTCCCTTGCACTCCCTTGCCGGATCTTGTTGCCTTAGTGCCAGTGAAAGCGTTCCTTGTGTGTTCCTTGCCTGTGTTTCCAGACCTTCTGCCGTTGCCCCTGACTACGATCCTTGCTGCCTGCCCCGACCTTCTGCTACGTCCGACCTTGCTTCTGCCTACTCCCTTGTACCGCGCCTATCTTCAGCAGCCAGAGAGGTGAGCCGTTGCTAGTGGATACGACCTGGTCACTACCGCCGCAGCAAGACCATCCCGCTTTGCGGCGGGCTCTGGTGAAAACCAGTAGTGGCTTAGAACCGGTCCACTAGCACGGTCCACGCCAATCCCTCTCTGGCACAGAGGGTCCACTACCTGCCAGCCGGCATCGTGACAGTAGATCCGGCCATGGATCCCGCTGAAGTTCCTCTGCCAGTTGTCGCTGACCTCACCACGGTGGTCGCCCAGCAGTCACAACAGATAGCGCAACAAGGCCAACAGCTGTCTCAACTGACCGTTATGCTACAACAGTTGCTACCACAGCTTCAGCAGTCATCTCCTCCGCCAGCTCCTGCACCTCCTCCGCAGCGAGTGGCCGCTCCTGGGATACGCTTATCCTTGCCGGATAAATTTGATGGGGACTCTAAGTTTTGCCGTGGCTTTCTTTCCCAATGTTCCCTGCATCTGGAGATGATGTCGGACCTGTTTCCCACTGAAAGGTCTAAGGTGGCTTTCGTAGTCAGTCTTCTGTCCGGAAAAGCCCTGTCATGGGCTACACCGCTCTGGGACCGCAATGACCCCGTCACTGCCTCTGTACACTCCTTCTTCTCGGAAATCCGAAGTGTCTTTGAGGAACCTGCCCGAGCCTCTTCTGCTGAGACTGCCCTGTTGAACCTGGTCCAGGGTAATTCTTCCGTTGGCGAGTATGCCGTACAATTCCGTACACTTGCTTCAGAATTGTCCTGGAATAATGAGGCCCTCTGCGCGACCTTCAAAAAAGGCCTATCCAGCAACATTAAAGATGTTCTGGCCGCACGAGAAATTCCTGCTAATCTACATGAACTTATTCACCTAGCCACTCGCATTGACATGCGTTTTTCTGAAAGGCGTCAGGAACTCCGCCAAGATATGGACTCTGTTCGCACGAGGCGTTTCGTCTCCTCGGCTCCTCTCTCCTCTGGTCCCCTGCAATCTGTTCCTGTGCCTCCCGCCGTGGAGGCTATGCAGGTCGACCGGTCTCGCCTGACACCTCAAGAGAGGACACGACGCCGTATGGAGAACCTCTGCCTGTACTGTGCTAGTACCGAACACTTCCTGAGGGATTGTCCTATCCGTCCTCCCCGCCTGGAAAGACGTACGCTGACTCCGCACAAAGGTGAGACAGTCCTTGATGTCTACTCTGCTTCTCCACGTCTTACTGTGCCTGTGCGGATGTCTGCCTCTGCCTTCTCCTTCTCTACAGTGGCCTTCTTGGACTCTGGATCTGCAGGAAATTTTATTTTGGCCTCTCTCGTCAACAGGTTCAACATCCCAGTGACCAGTCTCGCCAGACCCCTCTACATCAATTGTGTAAATAATGAAAGACTGGACTGTACCATACGTTTCCGCACGGAGCCCCTTCTTATGAGCATCGGATCTCATCATGAGAGGATTGAACTTTTGGTCCTCCCCAATTGCACCTCGGAGATTCTTCTTGGACTTCCCTGGCTTCAACTTCATTCCCCAACCCTGGATTGGTCCACTGGGGAGATCAAGAGTTGGGGGTCCTCTTGTTCCAAGAACTGTCTAAAACCGGTTCCCAGTAACCCTTGCCGTAACTCTGTGGTTCCTCCAGTAACCGGTCTCCCTAAGGCCTATATGGACTTCGCGGATGTTTTCTGCAAAAAACAAGCTGAGACTCTACCTCCTCACAGGCCTTATGATTGCCCTATCGACCTCCTCCCGGGTACTACTCCACCCCGGGGCAGAATTTATCCTCTCTCTGCCCCAGAGACTCTTGCCATGTCCGAATACGTCCAGGAGAATCTAAAAAAGGGCTTTATCCGTAAATCCTCCTCTCCTGCCGGAGCCGGATTTTTCTTTGTGTCCAAAAAAGATGGCTCCCTACGTCCTTGCATTGACTACCGCGGTCTTAATAAAATCACGGTTAAGAACCGCTACCCCTTACCCCTCATCTCTGAACTCTTTGATCGCCTCCAAGGTGCCCACATCTTCACTAAATTGGACTTAAGAGGCGCCTATAACCTCATCCGCATCAGAGAGGGGGACGAGTGGAAAACGGCATTTAACACCAGAGATGGACACTTTGAGTATCTGGTCATGCCCTTTGGACTGTGCAATGCCCCTGCCGTCTTCCAAGACTTTGTCAATGAAATTTTTCGTGATCTGTTATACTCCTGTGTTGTGGTATATCTGGACGATATCCTAATTTTTTCTGCCAATCTAGAAGAACACCGCCAGCATGTCCGTATGGTTCTTCAGAGACTTCGTGACAACCAACTCTATGCCAAAATTGAGAAATGTCTGTTTGAATGCCAATCTCTTCCTTTTCTAGGATATTTGGTCTCTGGCCAGGGACTACAGATGGATCCAGACAAACTCTCTGCCGTCTTAAATTGGCCACGCCCCTCCGGACTCCGTGCTATCCAACGCTTTTTGGGGTTCGCCAATTATTACAGGCAATTTATTCCACATTTTTCTACCATTGTGGCTCCTATCGTGGCTTTAACCAAGAAAAATGCTGATCCCAAGTCCTGGCCTCCTCAAGCAGAAGACTCCTTTAAACGACTCAAGTCTGCCTTTTCTTCGGCTCCCGTGCTCTCCAGACCTGACCCTTCCAAACCCTTCCTATTGGAGGTTGATGCCTCCTCAGTAGGAGCTGGAGCTGTTCTTCTACAAAAAAATCCTTCCGGGCATGCTGTCACTTGTGGTTTTTTCTCTAGGACCTTCTCTCCAGCGGAGAGGAACTACTCCATCGGGGATCGAGAGCTTCTAGCCATTAAATTAGCACTTGAGGAATGGAGGCATCTGCTGGAGGGATCAAGATTTCCTGTTATTATCTACACCGACCACAAGAACCTCTCCTACCTCCAGTCGGCCCAACGGCTGAATCCTCGCCAGGCCCGGTGGTCTCTGTTCTTTGCCCGATTTAATTTTGAGATTCACTTTCGTCCTGCCGATAAGAACATTAGGGCCGATGTCCTCTCTCGTTCCTCGGATGCCTCAGAAGTTGATCTCCCTCCGCAACACATCATTCCACCTGACTGCCTGATCTCCACTTCTCCTGCCTCCATCAGGCAGACTCCTCCAGGAAAGACCTTTGTTTCTCCACGCCAACGCCTCGGAATCCTCAAATGGGGTCACTCCTCCCATCTCGCAGGTCATGCGGGCATCAAGAAATCTGTGCAACTCATCTCCCGCTTCTATTGGTGGCCGACTCTGGAGACGGATGTTGGGGACTTTGTGCGAGCCTGCACTATCTGTGCCCGGGATAAGACTCCTCGCCAGAAGCCCGCTGGTTTTCTTCATCCTCTGCCTGTCCCCGAACAGCCTTGGTCTCTGATTGGTATGGATTTTATTACTGATTTACCCCCTTCCCGTGGCAACACCGTTATTTGGGTGGTCGTTGATCGATTCTCCAAAATGGCACATTTCATCCCTCTTCCTGGTCTTCCTTCTGCGCCTCAGTTGGCTAAACAATTTTTTGTACACATTTTTCGTCTTCACGGGTTGCCTACGCAGATTGTCTCGGATAGAGGGGTCCAATTCGTGTCTAAATTCTGGAGGGCTCTCTGTAAACAACTCAAGATTAAATTAAATTTTTCCTCTGCATATCATCCCCAGTCCAATGGACAAGTAGAAAGAATTAACCAGATCCTGGGTGATTATTTGCGACATTTTGTTTCCTCCCGCCAGGATGACTGGGCAGATCTCCTTCCATGGGCCGAATTTTCGTATAACTTCAGGGTCTCTGAATCTTCCTCCAAATCCCCATTTTTCGTGGTGTACGGCCGTCACCCTCTTCCCCCCCTCCCTACCCCCTTGCCCTCTGGTCTGCCCGCTGTGGATGAAATTTCTCGTGACCTTTCCATTATATGGAGAGAGACCCAAAATTCTCTCTTACAGGCTTCTTCACGCATGAAGAGGTTCGCGGATAAGAAAAGAAGAGCTCCCCCCGTTTTTTCCCCTGGAGACAAGGTATGGCTCTCCGCTAAATATGTCCGCTTCCGTGTCCCTAGCTACAAGTTGGGACCACGCTATCTTGGTCCTTTCAAAATTTTGTGTCAAATTAATCCTGTCTCTTATAAACTTCTTCTTCCTCCTTCTCTTCGTATCCCTAATGCCTTTCACGTCTCTCTTCTCAAACCACTCATCCTCAACCGTTTTTCTCCCAAATCTGTTCCTCCCACTCCTGTTTCCGGCTCCTCGGACGTCTTCTCGGTCAAGGAAATTTTGGCTGCCAAAAAGGTCAGAGGGAAAAATTTTTTTTTAGTAGACTGGGAGGGTTGTGGTCCTGAAGAGAGATCCTGGGAACCTGAGGACAACATCCTTGACAAAGGTCTGCTCCTCAGGTTCTCAGGCTCCAAGAAGAGGGGGAGACCCAAGGGGGGGGGTACTGTTACGCCGAGCGCTCCGGGTCCCCGCTCCTCCCCGGAGCGCTCGCTTCACTCCCTCCGCTGCAGCGCTCCGGTCACGTCCTCTGACCCGGGGCGCTGCGATCCTGCTGCCAGCCGGGATGCGATTCGCGATGCGGGTAGCGCCCGCTCGCGATGCGCACCCCGGCTCCCCTACCTGACTCGCTCCCCGTCTGTTCTGTCCCGGCGCGCGCGGCCCCGCTCCCTAGGGCGCGCGCGCGCCGGGTCTCTGCGATTTAAAGGGCCACTGCGCCGCTGATTGGCGCAGTGGTTCCAATTAGGGTTTTCACCTGTGCACTTCCCTATATTACCTCACTTCCCTTGCACTCCCTTGCCGGATCTTGTTGCCTTAGTGCCAGTGAAAGCGTTCCTTGTGTGTTCCTTGCCTGTGTTTCCAGACCTTCTGCCGTTGCCCCTGACTACGATCCTTGCTGCCTGCCCCGACCTTCTGCTACGTCCGACCTTGCTTCTGCCTACTCCCTTGTACCGCGCCTATCTTCAGCAGCCAGAGAGGTGAGCCGTTGCTAGTGGATACGACCTGGTCACTACCGCCGCAGCAAGACCATCCCGCTTTGCGGCGGGCTCTGGTGAAAACCAGTAGTGGCTTAGAACCGGTCCACTAGCACGGTCCACGCCAATCCCTCTCTGGCACAGAGGGTCCACTACCTGCCAGCCGGCATCGTGACACTAACTATGATAATCTTCTCATCATGCGGTGAAATGATAATAATCTGCAACATGGGGAAAGACACCGACTTCCCAGTGCTGGTCTTCATCATGTAAAATAACTAGGGACAACTACTCATCTTGTCTTCTTGTCAGCCCTCTCCAGCAGTATACTTAGAGGGTCATCAGGCTGGAGATGTTACATAATACATATATGAAGGTGCAAAACCTTTATTACATTTCTAAAAGAAAACAGAGCTTTGTTTGCTTATAATGTTCCTATAGATTATATAGCTGCCTCACACATCTGTAGTATCATATGGTCTAGCAGCGCAGTCTCCATTGAATGCACTGCCTTCCTGTTTCTTTTGTATAAGTAGGTTACGAGGTTTGGTCATTTTTAGAATATGTTTATGTCACATGAGAGAAGGTGGATCAAACTTGTTTTTTCCAGCACATCCCACAAATCGAATAGAGTTCTGGGGAATTTGGATGGTAGGCCAACACTTTAAATTCTTTGTTACTTCGTCAAACAATTCTAGAACCATTTTTGTAGTGTGACCAGGGCATAATCCTGCTCAAAGTGGCCACTGCCATTAGGGAATACTGTTGCCGTTAAGTATACTTAAAGGGGTACTCCGCCCCAAGACATCTTATCCCCTATCCAAAGGATAGGGAATAAGATGTCTGATCATGGGGTCCCCCCACTGGGGACCCCTGCGATCTCCTTGCTGCACCTGGTGTTCGTTTACAGCGTAGGATGCAGCGCCGAAGTGCCGGAGGCTCGTGACGTCATGACCGCGCCCCACTCGTAACATCATGGCCACGCCCCCTCAATGCAATTCAATGGGAGTCAGCGTGATTGCTGATCCTCCGACCCGCATCGCCAGTCATCCGGCACTGAGTGAAGTTTGCTCTGTGCACCGGATGTCTGGGGTGCCGCATCCAAGATGGCGGGGGGTCCCCAGCAGTGGGACCCCTGCGATCAGACGTCTTAACCCCTATACTTTGGATAGGGGATAAAATGTCCAGGGGCGGAGTACCCCTTTAATGTTTGTTTGTACAATGTTTAGGTAGGTGGCATGTGTCACTATTACATCCACATGAGGCGCCATTACAAGGTTACCCAGCAGAACATTATCCAAAGCATCACACTGTCTACACAGGTGTGTCACCCCCCCCCCCTCCTCCCCCCAATAGTGCAGCCTGGTGTCATCTCATCACCAGGTAAGTAATGCACATGCATGCAGCTGTTTCCAAAATGTATGGTAAAATGTGATCACACCATGTCACCTCGTTTCTTTGTTCCATTGTCCAATGCTGATGTTCATATACCCATTGTAGGTGCTTTAGGCATTTGGCACAATCTAGCATGGGCACAATGACAAATCTGGTGCTACACCCTTCTGTCAAAGCCACCATTAACTTTTTATATCAAAGTGTCCCATAGTAACTCTTCTATGGGATCTGATCAAATGGGTTTGTCATTAATGAATCTTGGGTTTCCATTAGCCCATTTCCGGATCAACTATTGTCCTTCATTGGACCACTTTTGGTAGATACTAACTGCTGTATACTAGGAACACCTCACAAAACCCGATGTTTTGGAGATGTTCTGACCCAATCATCTAGCCATCACTATTTGAACTTTCAGAGAAAACTTCATCCTTAGAGTCACCTGTCTTTTTTGCTGCAAGAAGTGACTGTACACTGCGTACCTAAATTCCCCGGCAAGGCACCATTGCCATGAAGTGATGGTTTCTTGACAATGTTATGGGAAAAGAAAAAAAACTCAAAATAGGAGAGCAGACATGTTCCACTATAAAGTGCATATATAAAATACGATATTCCAAATGCACTTACTTCACTGAGGAGGGTTCTTATGTCCTAAACCCTCCTCAATCCTGCATGCCTTCAAACACTAGGTCTGAACACCGTTTTATGAAGCCGGGCATTTCCCTTGTTTTCTCTTTCTTTCCACTCCAAAGCTATTTTTTGAAGAGATTTCAAATGCAGCCGAAAATTCAGAAATTCTCATTCCTTTATCAAATCCGAATTTATTATACAAAAAAATGCATAAAAAATGTAAAAGAGTACTAGTACTAAAACATGCATACTAGTACTTTTATATTTTTATGCATGTTTTAGTATAAAAAATTCGTATTTGATAAAGGAATGAGAATTTCTGAATTTTAGGCTGCATTTGAAATCTCTTCAAAAAAGACCTTTGGAGTGGAAAGAAAGAGAAAACAAGGGAAACGCCCGGCTTCATAAAACGGTGTTCAGACCTAGTGTTTGAAGGCATGCAGGATTGAGGAGGGTTTAGGACATAAGAACCCTCCTCAGTGAAGTAAGTGCATTTGGAATATCATATTTTATGTATGCACTTTATAGTGGAACATGTCCACTCTCCTATTTTGAGTTTTTTTTTTTCCTTTTCCCATTGCTGTATTCGGAGGGGCTTCTGCACTGACCGAAGGGGGTTGAAGCGGACAAGGAACCACAGGGGATAGTGAAATAGGAATTTTAAGATTGTGAGTGGTTTGTTGCTGAAAAATTCTTGGACCGCTCCCGAAAAGTTTTTTCTGTGCTTTGTTGATGTTGACAATGTTATAGCAGACAGGCATGTCCACTTAGTCTGAAATAGTACAGTCTCTTCTCTTCTAATGGAAAGTTCAGAATGGATCCGGCTCCTATTCACAACTCTCCTGAGATGTTTGGATGGGATAGGCATTGCAGGGATACAGGAGAAGTATGAGTCACCACAAAAATGGACTTATAGTGAAAAACTGTTTCCATGGAAACCAGTTTTCAGTGAAATGTGACAGGGCAAATATTTCGTAGATGCCGACTGTAACCCTTTCTTTGCCAAAAGGGCAAGAACAAATTGCAAATGATCACATAAGGTCTAGCACAAATACACATACATGTAAACATTATAAAATAAAAAAAAATGTGGAACACTCACTAACATACTAACAAGCCCGAAGTCCTGCTTAACTATTACTGTATATACATGTATAGTGCCAACTAATGCTACGCCCGTCAACCTGTTTAATCATGATACCGTCAAGTTCCGGTGGGCCCAGACATAGGCAGGCTGCTATTATAATTGACACAGCTATAATAACAAAGTTATATGCCCGCTTTTCGGGATACCAGTTCAGTGCACTGTTTTACTAGTGCCTGGAATTTTCAATCAGAAGATTTACCTCTAGGACTTGACAGCTTTATTGGAACCAGAGTACTGAGAAACTCAGTAGCAACTATTGATTTTCTAGTCCAAAACAAGAAAGCAGTGGGCTAAGACTGGAGGAAAGCCAGTACTGTGTTAATAGCATGAACTCACATGTCTCAATCTATTGCATGGCAGAGGGAAAATCTTGTGGAAGGCGGAAGGATTCTACTTCTCTGCTGTTATAATCCCACAAAGTTATATTCTGCATATTCCTATTCTTTTTTGTGTTCTTATTGAATATTAAAGCAGTAACAGTATAGAGTACCACTGCCATACATTGTCATGCTAGAGGCATCTGCTCATTGGTTTTATTGCTCACACACTAGAATGCACAGTAACTCCAACAATCGCAATTATATAAAAATTATCTCAGTACACTTCCACATGAACACACTATTAAAAATAATGATACACAGTATCAATAGTGCCATACAGCAACCTTATAAATAAAATCTCCCTCTATTTTATGGTGGACTCAACGATTGTGACTAGGGATGAGTGAATCGAATCTGACGAACCCGAATTCGTTACAAATTTCAGTAAAAACTCAAATGGCAACGAATGCGAATATCGCCGTGATTCGACCACGCAAATCATTTCATTAAACTCCATTTAGTGCGGTCCAGGCTTCAGGGCATCTAAAATGGCGGATCCACTATTGAGGACATGGGGCAAGGAATCCTGGGAAGGCGGGTAGGCGGGATGACCCTTAATCACATGCAGGAATGCAGCCTATCAGCAGCCAGTGGCCCCTGTGATGTCACAGCCCTATATAATCGGCAGCCATCTTGCGGCCAGTCACTTCAGCCTTTTATTGCAGAGAGAGAGAGAGAGGGGCAGACAGCAGTGTGTGTTGCACAGAAAAAGGTTTTTACAGCAGCAATTAACCTCCCAGTGACATCAGTGTTCTGTTGCAGAGAGAGAGAGGGACAGAGAGCAGTGTGTGTTGCACATAACAGCATTTTTACAGCAGTGATTCACCTCCCAGTTACATCAGCGTTCCATTACAGAGAGGGACAGAGACCAGTGTGTTGGACAGAAAAGCTTTTTTACAGCAGTGATTCACCTCAAGCCCAAATCCAGCCTAGTAGCACTAATAGGGAAGGGAGTGAGATTGAGAGAGAAAGTGCAACTTTGGGTGTAGCACACAGCGACTGTGTGCTGCAGCACTGGTGTGTACAACAACTGTAAAGCTAATAGTAGCCAGCCAGTTAGGGTGAGCAGAGCACTAAAATAAAATTGTTATTAAATGCTTTTTTTAGGACCCATTGGAAGGCAAGTCTGGTGCCAGCAGCCACAGTTATTCATGCTCCAAGTAGTGGAGGTGTTAAGATTTTTAAGTAGAAGAAAATTACAAACCTGGAAAAAAAAATGTGAAACCAACTAATGGCAAAACATTAATCTCAGAGTTCCCCTCACTCAGGATTATGGAACGGACTGTTGCAGAAATGTCTACAACTTAAACTGCCCCCATTTTAAATCTACCGTTGATGAACTTGTCATACATAATACTACCTCTTGTTTTTTAGCATTTTTATCACAGATGTTAGTGTTTTTTGAAGTTTGTATTTTTTGCACTTGTATGTTCTGTAATCAGGGCTGTAGCTTCAATGAGGCGAGTGAGGCGATCGCCTCAGGTACGCTGTTGCAAGGGGGCGCAAGCGGGTCCAGCACACATTACACTGAGGCATTGATTCCCAACCAGGTTGACAGGAAACTCTGATGGGAAATATGGCGCTAACATTTTTAGATTTTTTCTGCCCAAACCTGCGGATCTGTGAGTCACAGGCGTGCAGGCAAGGCGGGAGGGAAGTCTGTGTGACTCTGATCAGTGAATATGTCATTTGTCATTTACATAAGTCGCTGCATCTACATAAGAAAATATTTAAAGAATTGTTCAGTAAGGGTGTCCCACAAATTTTTTTTTTTCCAAGGGGTGCTCCAAGCCAAAATGGGGGAATTACAATTTTCTGTTCTTTGCCTCAGGAGCAAAAAAGAGCTAGCTACAGCTCTGTCTGTAATGCCCATCATGTAACAATGTTTATCACTTATCTGATAGCTGTTATAAGAGCTTTGTAGTTTGCAGACTTTGTTTAAAGAAGTTTTATAATTTATGAAAAGTGACTTATTTAATAAATAATCGTAATTTTACATTTTAATAGGCTACAGATAAATAAGCACTTATTTACATAAATAAAAACTACACAGCTGTCTGGTTTGGGGTGTGAATGTGAGAGATTCGTTAGATAGCCTGGATATGAAGAGTGCTGTAGAAGTGACACTTATGTGAAGAATTCTTACAAAAACATCATAGGTGTCCATAGCCATTAAATCATTTAATTAAAGTGCTGATTTAACTCTAAGTAAGGTTTGTCGTGTTTCATTCAGGCTTCAGTTTTCGAGAACATTTGTAGTTTGCAGACTTTGTTTACAGACGTTTTATAATTTATGAAAAGTGACTTGTACATTTTTAAATAATATTTAATATAATTTAAATAAATAATTTCTATACATAAAAGCCAGGTAAGAAGTCCAGAATGGAAGGTAATTCTTGTCACTACATTCTAATGGCATGAAGGAAATTTCCAAAAGAATCTGCATGCATTATAAGCGAGTTTTCAGCATAATTTTTCATGCTGCAAAATGCCCCCCCCCCCCCCCCGGTTTATACTCGAGTGAAAAAAAAAATACTGTTGGGTTGTGGGGGTTGGGGACTGGGGCTTGGCTGGGCGGTCCATTTTCGCTGCAGGGACCATACGACTAGTGACGCTGCATTGACGCCGCCGCACAGGGACATCCGTGCACAGCAGACATCCTTGACATCAGGGGCGTCCCTGCGCACGGGCGTCCCAGCGAGTCATCGTCAATGCAGCGTCACTAGTCTGGGGCCGGCCCGGAGTGGAGAAGAGGGCCTCTCGGTGAAGATGGACAGCCCAGACCAGCTCACCCTCCCCCCCGGAATGCAGACGGTCCCTGCAGCTACTAAGCAACAGGACCAAGAGAACTGGGGAGGTGAGTAGACAATGAGGGGGGCCTATATGATGATGGAGGGGGCAGTCTGGATGATGACAGGGGGATATAGACTGGGAGTGATGATGATAGGGGGGGTTTGACAGGGGGTGATGATGATGGTGGTCTGGATGATAACAGGGGGGTGATGTATTTTCCCCCCTAGACTGATACTCGAGTCAATACGTTTTCCCAGGTTTTGGGTGTGAAAGTAGGGGCCTCGGGTTATATTCGGGTCGGCTAATACTTGAGTATATACGGTAACAGTACTATTTCACTAACCCAGCACACACCCTATGCGTGTTACAGCAAGGCAAAGTGTTCTACACCCCTATTGAGGCTCTCTGTAGCCCAAAAATAGCCGTTTTTAATAGCCATTTGCAGCGCATAAATTCGGATCAAACCAAATTTTGGGGGGAAAATTCGGCGAATCGTCCGAATCGAAAAATTTTCTCATCTCTAATTGTGACAATAAGTT
This sequence comes from Hyla sarda, assembly GCF_029499605.1. NCBI lineage: Eukaryota > Metazoa > Chordata > Amphibia > Anura > Hylidae > Hyla > Hyla sarda. Next base: position 66,994,430 of record NC_079194.1, on the reverse strand, counting down.
GGTTCAAACAGCATAGCTAAGTAACTAGATATAGTTTACTTAAAGGAGTTATGTGGTGCATGACAACTTATCCCCTATCCAATGGATCTCCTGCATGGCACCCCAGCTCTCTGAAGCTGTCTCGGTTACAGTAGGAAGTGGTGGCCGACACGCCCCTCAATGTATCTCTATGGGAGAGACAGAGATACAACATTCCTGTATTTCTGCCTCTCCCATGGAGATACATGGAGGCTTTGTGCAGGGGACAATCTCTTTGCACAGAGTGGAAATCGCTCCATGCACTAGGAGAGCGGGACGCCGTGCAGGAGATGGTAACTCTCGTGGTACCTCAGTGGCAGATTTTGTATGATTTATAGAACTAAAATAAAACTGCATAAAGTAATCATTTTTGTTTCCAGATGCCTACTAGTGTTAAATTACACATGCAGGTATTGGGAGTCTAAATCACTTTTTCAAAGTGCTCCAAAAAGTAGCAACAAGTTTTGGAAGTAGCAACAGGTTTTAAGCCTGGCAATTGAAGATGCCATGTATTTTGCCAAGCGTTCCAAAAATATCACTTTTCGGAGTTGCAACATAGTGAAGTGAAGAATATACAAGGGAAAAACAGGGTGTGCTCCCCTGGGTGAATCTGGTGCAATTTTGGACAAATGCAGAACTCGATCAAAACGCACTCACCTGAATGTGTTGTGCAAATAGAGGTACAACTCTCAGAATGCTTAATCAGAGTTCGTGTGGCGGCGGCTGCTGAGGCTCCCGGCATCCCAGCGCAAAATGAAGATACAAGAATTCCAAGAAAGGGAGGTAAATTGCGCAGCCACCAGACGTAATACCTACTTTATACCTATCAAGTTTACGTCTGGTGGCAGCGTAATTTTCCTCCCTTTCTTGGAATTTTTGTATCTTAAATTAGTGAAGAAGGAATAGCTTTTGTATGAAAAGCCAGAAAAAAAGCATCCCTTTTTTATGGGGATCATAGTTTGTGTATGTGTAGGCCTGGCTGGTAGTAGCAGCAGCAGTAGCAACAGTGGTGGACTGGTAGGAGTTGTAGTAGCAAGCAGACAACAGGCTGTAGTGGACTGGATGTACGTTTAGTAGCCAGCCGACACTAAGCTGTAGTGGACTGGAAGTTCTTATAGTAGTTAGCGGACAGCAGGCAGTGGTGGACTGACAGGATTTCTAATATCCAGCGGACAGCAGGAGGTGGCGGACTGGTGAGTGTTGTAGTAGCCAGAGGACAGCAGGGTTTGTGGTAGTACTGTCTAATCAGTGGTTTCATGTCAATGGTCTAATATGGTTACCCAGAAGTCCATGGGGTCTAAACTCATGGTGTCTGCCAAAGAAAGGCACAGCTTAGGTATGCATCAACCTGGATTAAGATAGTTATTTACATCCCTTTGGGGACGATTCATGTCAGAATGTCAGATGTAAAACTTTGTCAACAGGTACTGCAACATGAAGAAGCTGCTGCTGCTCCTGTCTCTTGCAGAGGTAGTGCTGGCAGAGGGAGAAGAGCATTAAGGGATTATCAAACTCCTCATTTTCTGCACCACTATTCTTAGCATGAACTTCCAATGTCTGAAAATTGGCTACTTGCTCCCCTCAGTATATCCACCATGATTCCTTACAATATAACCATGACACTGTGGTATCCCGGTACCACATCCTATATGGTACCTATGTATGTGTGGGTCCCCACAGCCAGAGTCCCTGTCACTAGGGATCCCTGTCACTTAATTAACCCCTTGTCGCCTCTATTTCTACTAATAGACCAGTGGTCTATATAAGGTTAATGTAAATATAATGATATATCTGTAAATAAATGGTTAATTACCTGTGCCATAGTGTTGCAGGACCTGCGGGTCATGTGACTAGGTGAACTCTATGGTATTAAGCTTAAGGACCTTTGGAGGTCCTGTGACGTAAGCAATCCCATTACTCTCTGTAATGGTGAATGGCAGATGCTCGGAGCAATCGGATTCACCCCGCCCCCTGCCCATATAATGGAGCGGCGGCCATGTTTCTCTCTCTTACCTCGTGGGCTGTCATGAGAGAAGGATCTGCGCAGCAACTAACGCAGTGAGTTAGGCCCGAGCCTTGCGGCAACGGCTGAACAATTCTAAGTCTAGAGTGTATCAATCCCCAGACACTCTGCAGCATCACCGGACCTAATAATACCCCTAAATCCGGACGGATCTGCAAATATCTACCCTAAATTCAGAGACTGTATAAATAGCTCAAGGTCCACAACAACTGCCAGTCACTAAGCAAGATAAGGACTGTTTATATAAGACTGTTACTGTGCCTTGGATACTGCAAGCACTTAAGTAACGTTGTTCAAGTTCAATCTCTTTGTGGACCTTCAGTCATTTTATGCACCTATCATTACTAGGAAGGGCGGCGATAGGCCGGAGCATTGACTCAGCATACCAGCCCTCAGCCTGGCGTCATGAACTATAGGGTTAACATTAACCCCTCCTATACCGATACCATACCACCACTACCATACACCCCCCAAGGGCTACCACAACACCACAACCACCAGTCCCACTAGTGCTATGTTCTGCTTCCTGAAAATTCAGGAAAAAAATTGAAAATCAATAAAAAAAAAATATATATATATTCTAGTGCACACCGTGAAAAGTCTCATTTATAAAGTGACATAGTGCAATAAAACCCTTTACTACAATTAAGTGCCCCTACTAGTTCCATAAAGTAACCCCTTATTGCCACAGAGTGACCTTTTACTGCTATAAAGTGCCCACCTGGGTCATATAGCTACTCTTCACTATCATGATGCAAAGAAATGCCTCCCTAGAACCATGCATTAACCCTTTACTACTAGTGCCCCAATAATGTCGTGCAGTACTAAATGCTATACAGTGACACTTTAGTGTCCCATAGTGCCCATAAGTGTAATTTAAAACCTCATTCAATTTTTATTTTACTGTTCTCTAGGTCTTCTTTGCCCTGAAAAATAATCTGACATCACTCTCATGCTGTCCGAAAAATGAGTCATTGAGAATGTCCCCGGCAGCATCTCCTTACCTCACTGGAGCGATAAATACCCTGTTTGGGTTTAGGGAGGGGTGTGTAGCTAAAGGCTGGTGGGGTGGAAAAAATCACTGGGGTTTACCGTGATGACTTGTGGTTCAGGCAGCATGAAAGTGATGGCAATTTATTAGCTCTTTGGCTTTAGCTGTAGGATGTGTTTTATTGCTACTGTATGTTTTTCTGCTTTCATTGAATCATTTTATTTGTTTATTGTAGACAATATGTATTTTTACAGTATGCATGATAGAGAATAGAGATCAGTAAAAAAAATAAAAAATAAAATAAAGTTCTGCAATTATTATTATTATTATTAAGAATTCTCAAGTGTCCAAAAAAGTATGGGATAGTTTGCTGACTCCTACTCAATTTGTTTTCTGCATCACCGCGTCTCATACTAAATGATCAGAATCAATAGAATATGGAATTAGCTCTTGGCATGAGTAATGTAATTCTTCTTTCAATTTTATTAGGCTCCAATTGAGAAAATTAGCATGAAAGCACTTATTTGTATTTTAGCTGTATTCTTAGGATCCCCTAAGCTGCATTTTTAGGTCTATAACAGGCTGTCTGTCGGCAATATTTCAAAAGGGTATTCTGACAATCGGCTAATACTTTAATGAGCTGAACATAGTCTACATTCGACCATTTCCTGATCATACACACTTTCTCTATGGGACTCAAAAATGTGGCTGCCCATGTTTTTAGCCCTGCACATACATACGTGTACATTCGGTAAACAGACTGAACATAGTTACAACAGTTTTAAGCCCTTCCTGAGGGCGAAGATTGGTTAGATAGCTCTTGTCTGGAGGCCAAAGTTAAAGGGGCACTCCACTAGTATATATTTTTTTTAAATCAACTGGTGCCAGAAAGTTAAACATATTTGTAAATTACTTCTATTAAAAAATCTTAATCCTTCCTGTACTTATCAGCTGCTATATGCTCCAAAGGAAGTTCTTTTCTTTATGAATTTATTTTCTGTCTGACCACAGTGCTCTCTGCTGACACCTCTGTTCATGCCAGGAACTGTCCAGAGTATTAGAAAATCCCCATAGCAAGCCTATCCTGCTCTGGACAGTTCCTAAAATGGACAGAGGTGTCAGCAGAGAGCACTGTGGTCAGACAGAAAGGACATTCAAAAAGAAAATAACTTCCTGTGGAGCATTTAGCAGCTAATAAGTACTGGAAAGATTAAGATTTTTTAATAGAAGTCATTTACAAATATGTTTAACTCTCTGGCACCAGTTGATTGGAATTTTTTTTTTTCCAGTGGAGTACCCCTTTAAGCAGCAGAGGCACTTGTGCTCAGAACCAGAGTAAGGACAGCAGTGTAGCCAGGTCTTGAAAGAAAGAAATTCCTCCTTAGTGAGTGAGTGTATTGAGGCCTGAAGAAACCCTAGTCTTCCTGTCAAGCAATTGAGCAACCTCATGTTGTGATAGAGCTACAGAAGGTCCAGACCTGTGAAAAACAGGGGCCAGAGGTGCCTGTTGCCTATCCTGGGCATGCACGACCAACCTGGAAAGACGACAACATCATGATCTGTGTTGAAATCTGAGTGTCACAAACTTTGTGCCAGGTACCGTATATAATCGATTTTTCGTGCTGAAAACGCCCCCCTCGGCTTATACTCGAGTGAACTCTCCGCCTGTCAATCCCTTCTCAGTGGTCTTCAACCTGCGGACCTCCAGATGTTGCAAAACTACAACTCCCAGCATGCCCGGACAGCCATCGGCTGTCTGGGCATGCTGGGAGTTGTAGTTTTGAAACATCTGGAGGTCCGCAGGTTGAAGACCACTGCGGCCTTTGTCATCATCCAGACCCCCCCCCCCCCCCCCTTTAGTTTTCTACTCACCTCCGCTCGTTGGGAAGGAAGGGTGAGCTGGTCCGGGCCATCTATGCTGCAGGGACCATCCGGTGGGGAGGGTTAGTAATTCCAGGCTGTCCATTTTCACCGGGGGTCCTCTTCTCCGCGCTCCGGGCCCAGCCCCTGACTAGTGACGTTGCCTTGACAACGACGCACAGGGGCTTTCATTCGCAGCCTCCCTGCTCATGAACGTCCCTGTGCATCGTCGTCAAGGCAACGTTACTAGTCCGGGGCAGGCCTGGAGCGCGGAGAAGGAGGCCCCCCCGGTGAAAATGGACAGCCCGGAACGACTAACCCTCCCCACCGGACGGTCCCTGCGGCATAGATGGCCCGGACCAGCTCACCCTTCCTTCCCACCGAGGGGAGGTGAGTAGAAAACTAAAGGGGGGATCTGGATGATGACAAAGGCCGCAGTGGTCTTCAACCTGCGGACCTCCAGATGTTTCAAAACTACAACTCCCAGCATGCCCAGACAGCCGATGGTTGTCTGGGCATGCTGGGAGTTGTAGTATTGCAACATCTGGAGGTCCGCAGGTTGAAGACCACTGATGAAGGGATTGACAGACGGTGTTGATGAAGGTGGGGGGGGGATGATGACGGGGGTCTGGATGATGACAAAGGCGCAGTGGTCTTCAACCTGTGGACCTCCAGAGGTTTCAAAACTTCAACTCCCTGCATGCCCGGACAGCCGATGGCTGAAGGGATTGACAGGCGGTGATGATGAAGGGGGGGATGATGACGGGGGTCTGGATGATGACTGGGGTCAGTATGATGACATGGGGGGATGATGTATTTCCCACCCTAGGCTTATAGTCGAGTCAATAACTTTTCCTGGGTTTTGGGGGTGAAATTAGGGCCCTCTGCTTATATTCGGGTTGGCCAATACTCGAGTATATACGGTACTACAGTTTACAAGTTCAGCACTTGTCCGCAATGATCTTCTTGCCACCTCTGGGTGTAATTCCACCTCACCCGGCCAGGCATACTGCCATGCTTCTCCCCTGGACACTTAAGAAGTCATGGAGCTATATAAAAGCACTGGACTGGAGGCTGAATCTTTTTATCCAGGTCATGGCACTAGTTTCGATCCTCAGATGAACTTGCGGTCTTAGAGCTCTCCTAATATCACCAACTATTCCTTTTTTTTTTTTTTAACAACTGTATTGTATGTGAGTATATATGTATCTTGTGATCCTCTCTCATTTTCACCAGTAAATCTTTTGTTTTCTCTCCACCTCCTTTAATAGCTACCTTGCTCCTATCTTCCTCCCCCCTGACTCTCGTCCTCCTCTCCCTCCCTCCTATCTCCCTCCGGCTTCTGCTACCCTACTGTCTCTCCCCATCTCTGCTGACATTTCAGACTCACTCTCTGCCTTAGAGGGAGGATAGAATATAATAGATCCAGCGGGAAGAGAAAAGAAAAGGATATAAAGGGAACAGCTGATCTTTCCTCAGCACTGAGTTCAGGTTCATGCATTCTGTTTAGTCCATAAACACTGATACAATAGATACCTTTCAGCGGTATTATCACAATCCCCATGGGGGAGAGCATTGAGCGGGGGCCTTAGGCTTTCTTCTACCTGAAATTTTCAGCTTTTTCTGGAAGAATTGTTTGTAGACCAGGGGGAGAGCCATTTTGCTGGCCAAAGGCGTTTTAACTCTTCAGGTGGCGTCTAAACCATTCTTGGCTTAACACATCGTACAGAGCACAGAGTAAGCTCGACAGTATGGAATGTACAATACTGGAAGACAATGTCATATATAGAGCATATTCTAGGTAAGTAGAAAGTCTAGCCACTCATTTTGTGAATCCCCGCAAAGTAAATTGTTCTGAGGAGCAGGTAACGGATACATATACAGTGTATTATGTCTTGTTGCATTAGCCGTCATCCTCAATGAATCTGTATTATAAAGAAAATGATTACAGTGGTCCCTCAAGTTACAATATTAAAGGGGTTCTCCGGTGCTTAGACATCCAAAGGATAGGGGATAAGATGCCTGATCGCGGGAGTCCCGCTGCTGGGGACCCCTGTGATCTTGCACGTGGCACCCTGTTTGTTATCAGTACTCGGAGCGTGTTCGCTCCGGGAATGATTACCGGTGACCACCGGGCCGGCGGCGTGTGACGTCTCCGCCCCCGTATGACATCATGCCCCCATGTGACATCACGCCCCCGTCTGACACGCCTCTGCCCCCGTGTGACATCACACCCCTGCCCCCGTGTGATGTCACGCTCCGCCCCTCAATGCAAGCCTACGGGAGGGGGTGTGACAGCTATCACGCCCCCTCCCGTAGGCTTGCATTGAGGGGCAGAGCGTGACGTCACACGGGGCGGAGGTGTGACGTCACACGCCGCCGGTCCTGTGGTCGCCGCTAATCAGTCCCAGAGCGAACACGCTCCGTGGACTGATTACAAACGGGGTGCCGCATGCAAGATCACGGGGGTCCCCAGCGGCGGGACTCCCGCGATCAGGCATCTTATCCCCTATCCTTTGGATAGGGGATAAGATGTCTAAGCACCGGAGTACCCCTTTAATTGGTTCCAGGACGACCATTGTGTGTTGAAACCATTGTATGTTGAGACCAGAACTCTATGGAAACCTGGTAATTGGTTCTGAAGCCCCAAAATGTCATCCAAAAATAGGAAAAAAAGTGAGGATTAAAGAAAAACAAGTAGATAACTAATATAGATAAAGAAGCAAAAAGAAAAATAGCCAGCACAACAACCTAATACATGGGTGCATGCTGCTGTGGCAAATACAGTGTATACAAAAAAAAAGAGGATTGCAGCAGCACACATTGGTCAAAAAACTGAGCCTCTTAGCGCACATTTTGATCAAAAAGTGCGCTAAGAGGCTCAATTTTTTGACCAATGTGTGCTGCTGCAATGCTCTTATTTTTCTATACTTAATATAGATAAAGCATATCCTTACATATAAAAGTAAGAAAGATCTGCTGGGAGCTGTATTCACTGTCTATGTCAGTGTTTCCCAACCAGGGTGCCTCCAGCTGTTGCAAAACTACAACTCCCAGCATGCCCGGACAGCCGTTGGCTGTCCAGGCATGCTGGGGGTTGTAGTTTTGCAACAGCTGGAGGCACCCTGGTTGGGAAACAATGGTTTATGTAGAGGACAGGAGCTTCTTCAGGGTCCTATACAGTACACCCAGTGTCCCAAATGGAGCCACCCTTACTTGGTGTCCAAAAGGAGAAGCTAACCCTGGCACAGGTAAGGAGTAGTACAGAACTTGCAGTTCCTCCCTGTACTGTAGAGGGCGCTACTAGACAGCCAGTCAGTGCATGCACTTCAGTAATACAGGTGATTTACCAGTGAATGCCCATTCTGATTGGTCAGTTCCTGCAGTTGTGACACGTTTCACAGATCTGGACTGTCCGTACATTGTATGTTGAATCTGGTTTCAAGTTACAATGGTCCAGAAAAGACCATTGTATGTTGAAACTATTGTATGTTGAGGCCATTGTAAGTTGAGGGATCGCTGTATTTCCAGATCTGTGTCAGCATAAGGGGTTTTCTGCTTTGCAGGTTTGTATATTTTGTTTCCATGAACCGCAATGCTACAAAATGGAAAGCAATGCAATTAAAATGGACACAAAAGCAGGTGACTTTTCTCCTAACGGAAGTAGACGGCCTATGACATACTAGAAGCAATCGGACTGTGATATGTGTAATTATATGTATGACTTTCTATCAATAGGGGGATTACTGATGAATCCTCTTTGGATGCATGGCCGCGTGTTGTTACTGTGCAAAAGGAATAATCTAGGTGAATGGAGGAATTACAATTTATTCCAACGCATTTCTCCATATTGTAGATATTTCAAGCATTATGCTTTATTGTCCCAACATGATGCATGATTATTTATAGGAGCAGGGCTTATAGACATGATGGCATTGGCTTATATAAAACTGTCTATACGGCATTCTTTAGATTGATGGTGACTATTGCCACCAGCTGTTTTAACTAGTTTCATGTGTCTGTTCTCAGGGGGCCATATGGGGTTAAAAAAAAAAAAAGGATTCCCTTGCAGATCGATAGATGTTATGGCTGCAAATAAGAACTGTTTTGTCTACACAGGGGAATCATTTATTGGGATAGGTCAGCTCTCCCCCGTGGTACACACTGTAAGATGGGTATAGGGTACCCTTGGTGATGTAGTTCCAGAAGGCCGACAGACACTGGGATGGTAGATTACTAAATAGTCTTTACTCAACAAGTTAAAAGACTTATCTGGGATAACAAAAAAAAAAAAAAAAAACATATTGGGGGAGATTTATCAAAACCTGTCCAGAGGAAAAGTTGCCGAGTTGCCCATAGCAACCAATCAGATTGCTTCTTTCATTTTGCAGAGGCCTTGATAAAAATAAAAGAAGAGATCTGATTGGTTGCTATTGGCAACTGGGCAACTTTTCCTCTGGACAGGTTTTGATGAATCTCCCCCATTGCCTTCTTCAAAAAACAGTGCCACTCTTGTTCTCTATTTGCGTGTGGGGTTGCAGTTCAGTTTTATTGAATTGATTGGAGATAAAGTTGTAATACCATACCCAACCTGTCAACAGATGTGGTGCTGCTTTTAGAATAAAGCTGCCACATTAAAAAAAAAAAATCCTGGATAACCCCTTTAACCCGACCCTTTTTGTCTATAGCAGATGAGTAACTTGTAGCAGAGGAGTAACTTCTGGGTCCCAATGCGAAATCTGTAACAGGGCCCCACGTCTACCAGGTGCCATTTATAATACTGGTGTTTGCCTATGAGGTAAGGGTGTATTTTGGGCACCATGGCCCTGGTGCAACTGCTACCTGCACACTCCCTATAGTTACACCTCCGATCCATGGAGCTTTCAGACTTTTAGACTGCTGTGTCTCTAGTCCCTTGTCTCTTTGTTCCCTGAGGTATATTGCAACTGGATGGCTTCCAGTTGAACCCAGAAAATCTCTACTCACTGTTCTAGCTGCAATACCCACTGCAGGGTACAGGTCCTTTAAAGCTTTGTATCATGGCAGCAATTGTTTTCCAGGCCAAGCCTGAAGTCCTTCTGGTTCTGGGTTGAAGCTTTGTGCTACATCTACTTCTCCCTCCTTTCTTCACTCACTTCTTCATGTGTCATTTCTTCGCGAGGGACCAGAATAGGATCAGGACAGCTGTAACAGCCCCAAACAATCCTGATTGGAGAATGGAGAGGGATCAAGGAATTTACTGTCACTTCTTTTACTCTGCTCAACACTAAACTTCCTCTGTCTGTCAAGAGACAAGGCTCAGAGCAAGCTCCTCCCCTCTCCCAAGTATAAGTCAGTACATGAAGAGCATAGGTTAACCCCTTTTGATTCCAGACAATCCTGATACCAGAGCAAATACAAGACATCAACAATACAAAACAGTAAAACAATTACATCATGAAACATACAGATATAACCATGGTTATCTTGAGTGTATTGACATAGCAGTGTGTTGTGTCACGATATCCTTATTCACCAGGGATCAAGGTCAGTAATTGAGGAATAATGTTAATCTCGGCTTATTGTTTGTGCTCCTGAAGTCAAGATAAGTTATCCCACTGCACCAGGAATCAAGTTAAGGTTACATCTGTATGTGAGACAAGGTACAACTGACACCCGGCCAACAGGCCCGCAGGGATCTCAGTGGGACACTGCAGCTATGTAAATTTGTTTTCAGTATCCACTCTTAACTCTTACCCTTAGTTCTTACTTACACTAAGGCCTCATTCACAGGGCCATGTCATGGTTCCATTTAGCATGGAGCAGTAATAGGATACCTATAAAAGTTCCTTACTTTTTTTTCATGCATAGTTTCTTCCATTGGGAAATAAATGGCATGCACATGCATGCAAATTTAGAATTCATGCAGTTATTTAGTTAGAACAATATATGTTGCCTGTAATTACATGTATTCAAATAATAATCACTTCGTGTGAATCCTGTATTGCTTTAAAATCCAGAATAAGGTCTCCCCTCCTCCTCCTTTCGCTTCTCTTCCCTTTGTATGTTACACCCAGCACCTCTGAATATTTAATAACCAGTTGTTTACATATTTATAGAGTGCGTCTCCATTGTAAATTCACCATTTTAGCTATATTCCCAAAGGCAAAAGTGCCATCATTTAACCCTAAAAATTCCTGCATATACACTGAAGTTATATAGAGGATGCATCCCCATAGGTTTTATTCAGTAATGCCTCCATAGATGTGCAAAAAATACAATAACAGACTTTAAAGTCTGTTCATTGTGTCCTAGATGCTCGTTTCTTCCTTTTATACTTTCCAAAAACATAGCTGGATGTATAGTCATATTGAGGAGTGCATAGAGCCATATATTGGAGCAATTTTTTTTGCCTGCGGAGGCATTACTAAGCTTTTTTTTCAATGGGGCAAAGAAAAATTGTGGTTTCCTAGTCCTATATAAAAATATAATGGTGGTTAAAACTAAGAGATGACCCGTCCCGGTATCCTACATTTAAGAATATTGTCACGATGCCGGCTGGCAGGAGGTGGATCCTCTGTGCCAGAGAGGGATTGGCGTGGACCGTGCTAGTGGATCGGTTCTAAGTCACTACTGGTATTCACCAGAGCCCGCCGCAAAGCGGGATGGTCTTGCTGCGGCGGTAGTGACCAGGTCGTATCCACTAGCAATGGCTCAACCTCTCTGACTGCTGAAGATAGGCGCGGTACAAGGGAGTAGACAGAAGCAAGGTCGGACGTAGCAGAAGGTCGGGGCAGGCAGCAAGGATCGTAGTCAGGGGCAACGGCAGGAGGTCTGGAACACAGGCTAAGAACACACAAGGGAACGCTTTCACTAGGCACAAGGGCAACAAGATCCGGCGAGGGAGTGCAGGGGAAGTGAGGTATATATATGGAGTGCACAGGTGAACACACTAATTAGAACCACTGCGCCAATCAGCGGCGCAGTGGCACTTTAAATCGCAGAGACCCGGCGCGCGCGCGCCCTAGGGAGCGGGGCCGCGCGCGCCGGGACAGGACCGACGGAGAGCGAGTCAGGAACGGGAGCCGGGGTGCGCATCGCGAGCGGGCGCCACCCGCATCGCGAATCGCATCCCGGCTGGAGGCGGTATCGCAGCGCACCCGGTCAGTGGATCTGACCGGGGCGCTGCAGTAACGAGAGTGTAGCGAGCGCTCCGGGGAGGAGCGGGGACCCGGAGCGCTCGGCGTAACAGTACCCCCCCCCTTGGGTCTCCCCCTCTTCTTTGAGCCTGAGAACCTGAGGACCAGACTTTTATCCAGGATATTGTCCTCAGGTTCCCAGGATCTCTCTTCAGGACCACAGCCCTCCCAGTCAACCAAAAAAAAGGTTTTCCTTCTGACCTTTTTGGAGGCCAGTATCTCCTTCACAGGAAAGACGTCCGAAGAACCGGAGACAGGAGTGGGAGAAATAAGTTTAGGAGAGAAACGGTTGAGGATGAGTGGTTTAAGAAGAGAGACATGAAAGGCATTAGGAATACGAAGAGAAGGAGGAAGAAGAAGTTTGTAAGAGACAGGATTAATCTGGCACAAATCTTTGAAAGGACCAAGATAGCGTGGTCCCAATTTGTAGCTGGGAACACGGAAGAGGACATATTTAGCGGAGAGCCATACCTTGTCTCCGGGAGAAAAAATGGGGGGAGCTCTTCTTTTCTTATCAGCAAACTTCTTCATGCGTGATGAAGCCTGTAAGAGAGAATTTTGGGTCTCTTTCCATATGGTGGAAAGATCACGAGTTATTTCATCCACAGCGGGCAAACCAGAGGGCAAGGGAGTAGGGAGGGGGGGAAGAGGGTGACGGCCGTACACCACGAAAAATGGGGATTTGGAAGAAGATTCAGAGACTCTGAAGTTATACGAGAATTCGGCCCATGGTAGAAGATCTGCCCAGTCATCCTGGCGGGAGGAAACAAAATGCCGTAAATAATCACCCAGGACCTGGTTAATTCTTTCTACTTGCCCATTGGATTGAGGATGATAAGCAGAAGAAAAATTTAATTTAATCTTGAGTTGTTTACAGAGAGCCCTCCAGAATTTTGACACGAATTGGACGCCTCTATCCGAGACGATCTGCGTGGGCAACCCGTGAAGACGAAAAATGTGTACAAAAAATTGTTTTGCCAACTGAGGCGCAGAAGGAAGACCAGGAAGAGGAATAAAATGTGCCATCTTGGAAAATCGATCAACGACCACCCAAACAACAGTGTTGCCACGGGATGGGGGTAAGTCAGTAATAAAGTCCATACCAATCAGAGACCAAGGCTGTTCGGGGACAGGCAGAGGGTGAAGGAGACCAGCAGGCTTCTGGCGAGGAGTCTTGTCCCGGGCACAGACAGTGCAGGCCCGCACAAAATCAACAACATCCGTCTCCAGAGTCGGCCACCAATAGAAACGAGAGATGAGTTGCACGGATTTCTTGATGCCCGCATGGCCTGCGAGATGGGAGGAGTGACCCCATTTGAGGATTCCGAGGCGTTGGCGTGGAGGGACGAAGGTCTTCCCTGGAGGAGTTTGCCTGATGGAGGCTGGAGAAGTGGAGATCAGGCAGTCAGGAGGAATGATGTGTTGCGGAGAGAGCTCTACTTCCGAGGCATCCGAGGAACGAGAGAGAGCATCGGCCCTGATGTTCTTATCGGCAGGGCGAAAGTGAATTTCAAAATTAAACCGGGCAAAGAACAGAGACCACCTGGCCTGGCGAGGATTCAGCCGTTGGGCAGACTGGAGATAGGAGAGATTCTTGTGATCGGTGTAAATAATAACTGGAAATTTAGATCCCTCCAGCAGATGCCTCCATTCCTCAAGTGCTAATTTAATGGCCAGTAGCTCTCGATCCCCGATGGAGTAGTTCCTCTCCGCCGGAGAGAAGGTCCTAGAAAAAAAACCACAGGTAACAGCATGCCCGGAAGAATTTTTTTGTAGAAGAACCGCTCCAGCTCCTACTGAGGAGGCATCAACCTCCAATAGGAAGGGTTTAGATGGGTCAGGTCTGGAGAGCACGGGAGCAGAAGAAAAGGCCGACTTGAGCCGTTTAAAGGCGTCTTCCGCTTGAGGAGGCCAGGACTTAGGATTGGCATTCTTTTTGGTTAAAGCCACGATAGGAGCCACAATGGTGGAAAAATGTGGAATAAATTGTCTGTAATAATTGGCGAACCCCAAGAAACGTTGGATAGCACGGAGTCCAGAGGGGCGTGGCCAATCTAAGACGGCAGAGAGTTTGTCTGGATCCATTTGTAGTCCCTGGCCAGAGACCAAGTATCCTAGGAAAGGAAGAGATTGACATTCAAACAGACATTTCTCCATTTTGGCATAAAGTTGATTGTCACGAAGTCTCTGAAGAACCATGCGGACATGCTGGCGGTGTTCTTCTAGGTTGGCAGAAAAAATCAGAATATCGTCCAGATACACAACAACACAGGAATATAAGAGATCACGAAAAATTTCATTAACAAAGTCTTGGAAGACGGCAGGGGCGTTGCACAGGCCAAAGGGCATGACCAGATACTCAAAGTGTCCATCTCTAGTGTTAAATGCCGTTTTCCATTCATCCCCCTCCCTGATGCGGATGAGATTATAAGCACCTCTTAAGTCCAGTTTGGTAAAGATGTGGGCACCTTGGAGGCGATCAAAGAGTTCTGAGATAAGAGGTAGAGGGTAGCGGTTCTTTACCGTGATTTTATTAAGACCGCGGTAGTCAATGCAAGGACGTAGGGAGCCATCTTTTTTGGACACAAAGAAAAATCCAGCTCCGGCAGGAGAGGAGGATTTGCGGATAAACCCCTTTTCTAAATTTTCCTGGATGTACTCAGACATAGCAAGAGTCTCTGGGGCGGACAGAGGATAAATTCTGCCCCGGGGTGGAGTAGTGCCCGGGAGGAGGTCAATAGGACAGTCATAAGGCCTGTGAGGGGGTAGAGTCTCAGCTTGTTTTTTGCAAAACACATCAGCAAAGTCCATATAGGCCTTAGGGAGGCCGGTTACAGGGGGAACCACAGGGTCACGGCAGGGAGTACTGGGAACCGGTTTAAGGCAGTCCTTGAAACAAGAGATACCTGTTACGCCGAGCGCTCCGGGTCCCCGCTCCTCCCCGGAGCGCTCGCTTCACTCTCCCCGCTGCAGCGCTCCGGTCAGATCCACTGACCCGGGGCGCTGCGATTCCGCTGCCAGCCGGGATGCGATTCGCGATGCGGGTAGCGCCCGCTCGCGATGCGCACCCCGGCTCCCGTACCTGACTCGCTCTCCCTCGGTCCTGTCCCGGCGCGCGCGGCCCCGCTCCCTAGGGCGCGCGCGCGCCGGGTCTTTGCGATTTAAAGGGCCACTGCGCCGCTGATTGGCGCAGTGATTCCAATTAGTGTCTTCACCTGTGCACTTCCCTATATCACCTCACTTCCCCTGCACTTCCTTGCCGGATCTTGTTGCCATTGTGCCAGTGAAAGCGTTCCTTGTGTGTTCCTAGCCTGTGTTCCAGACCTCCTGCCGTTGCCCCTGACTACGATCCTTGCTGCCTGCCCCGACCTTCTGCTACGTCCGACCTTGCTTCTGTCTACTCCCTTGTACCGCGCCTATCTTCAGCAGCCAGAGAGGTTGAGCCGTTGCTAGTGGATACGACCTGGTCACTACCGCCGCAGCAAGACCATCCCGCTTTGCGGCGGGCTCTGGTGAAAACCAGTAGTGGCTTAGAACCGATCCACTAGCACGGTCCACGCCAATCCCTCTCTGGCACAGAGGATCCACTACCTGCCAGCCGGCATCGTGACAGTAGATCCGGCCATGGATCCCGCTGAAGTTCCTCTGCCAGTTGTCGCTGACCTTACCACGGTGGTCGCCCAGCAGTCACAACAGATAGCGCAACAAGGCCAACAGCTGTCTCAACTGACCGTTATGCTACAGCAGTTACTACCACAGCTTCAGCAGTCATCTCCTCCACCGGCTCCTGCACCTCCTCCGCAGCGAGTGGCCGCTCCTGGTCTACGCCTATCCTTGCCGGATAAATTTGATGGGGACTCTAAGTTTTGCCGTGGCTTTCTTTCCCAATGTTCCCTGCATCTGGAGATGATGTCGGACCTGTTTCCCACTGAAAGGTCTAAGGTGGCTTTCGTAGTCAGCCTTCTGTCTGGAAAAGCCCTGTCTTGGGCCACACCGCTCTGGGACCGCAATGACCCCGTCACTGCCTCTGTACACTCCTTCTTCTCGGAAATCCGAAGTGTCTTTGAGGAACCTGCCCGAGCCTCTTCTGCTGAGACTGCCCTGTTGAACCTGGTCCAGGGTAATTCTTCCGTTGGCGAGTATGCCGTACAATTCCGTACTCTTGCTTCAGAATTATCCTGGAATAATGAGGCCCTCTGCGCGACCTTTAAAAAAGGCCTATCCAGCAACATTAAAGATGTTCTGGCCGCACGAGAAATTCCTGCTAATCTACATGAACTTATTCACCTAGCCACTCGCATTGACATGCGTTTTTCCGAAAGGCGTCAGGAACTCCGCCAAGATATGGACTCTGTTCGCACGAGGCGTTTCTTCTCCTCGGCTCCTCTCTCCTCTGGTCCCCTGCAATCTGTTCCTGTGCCTCCCGCCGTGGAGGCTATGCAGGTCGACCGGTCTCGCCTGACACCTCAAGAGAGGACACGACGCCGTATGGAGAACCTCTGCCTGTACTGTGCTAGTACCGAACACTTCCTGAGGGATTGTCCTATCCGTCCTCCCCGCCTGGAAAGACGTACGCTGACTCCGCACAAAGGTGAGACAGTCCTTGATGTCTACTCTGCTTCTCCACGTCTTACTGTGCCTGTGCGGATGTCTGCCTCTGCCTTCTCCTTCTCTACTGTGGCCTTCTTGGACTCTGGATCTGCAGGAAATTTTATTTTGGCCTCTCTCGTCAACAAGTTCAACATCCCAGTGACCAGTCTCGCCAGACCCCTTTACATCAATTGTGTAAACAATGAAAGATTGGACTGTACCATACGTTTCCGCACGGAGCCCCTTCTTATGAGCATCGGATCTCATCACGAGAGGATTGAACTTTTGGTCCTCCCCAATTGCACCTCGGAAATTCTCCTTGGACTTCCCTGGCTTCAACTTCATTCCCCAACCCTGGATTGGTCCACTGGGGAGATCAAGAGTTGGGGGTCCTCTTGTTCCAAGAACTGTCTAAAACCGGTTCCCAGTAACCCTTGCCGTAACTCTGTGGTTCCTCCAGTAACCGGTCTCCCTAAGGCCTATATGGACTTCGCGGATGTTTTCTGCAAAAAACAAGCTGAGACTCTACCTCCTCACAGGCCTTATGATTGTCCTATCGACCTCCTCCCGGGCACTACTCCACCCCGGGGCAGAATTTATCCTCTCTCTGCCCCAGAGACTCTTGCCATGTCTGAATACGTCCAGGAGAATCTAAAAAAGGGCTTTATCCGTAAATCCTCCTCTCCTGCCGGAGCCGGATTTTTCTTTGTGTCCAAAAAAGATGGCTCCCTACGTCCTTGCATTGACTACCGCGGTCTTAATAAAATCACGGTTAAGAACCGCTACCCCTTACCCCTCATCTCTGAACTCTTTGATCGCCTCCAAGGTGCCCACATCTTTACTAAATTGGACTTAAGAGGCGCCTATAACCTCATCCGCATCAGAGAGGGGGATGAGTGGAAAACGGCATTTAACACCAGAGATGGACACTTTGAGTATCTGGTCATGCCCTTTGGCCTGTGCAACGCCCCTGCCGTCTTCCAAGACTTTGTTAATGAAATTTTTCGTGATCTGTTATACTCCTGTGTTGTTGTATATCTGGACGATATCCTAATTTTTTCTGCCAATCTAGAAGAACACCGCCAGCATGTCCGTATGGTTCTTCAGAGACTTCGTGACAATCAACTCTATGCCAAAATTGAGAAATGTCTGTTTGAATGCCAATCTCTTCCTTTTCTAGGATATTTGGTCTCTGGCCAGGGACTACAGATGGATCCAGACAAACTCTCTGCCGTCTTAGATTGGCCACGCCCCTCCGGACTCCGTGCTATCCAACGCTTTTTGGGGTTCGCCAATTATTACAGGCAATTTATTCCACATTTTTCTACCGTTGTGGCTCCTATCGTGGCTTTAACCAAAAAAAATGCTGATCCCAAGTCTTGGCCTCCTCAAGCAGAAGACGCCTTTAAACGACTCAAGTCTGCCTTTTCTTCGGCTCCCGTGCTCTCCAGACCTGACCCTTCCAAACCCTTCCTATTGGAGGTTGATGCCTCCTCAGTGGGAGCTGGAGCTGTTCTTCTACAAAAAAATTCTTCCGGGCATGCTGTCACTTGTGGTTTTTTCTCTAGGACCTTCTCTCCAGCGGAGAGGAACTACTCCATCGGGGATCGAGAGCTTCTAGCCATTAAATTAGCACTTGAGGAATGGAGGCATCTGCTGGAGGGATCAAGTTTTCCTGTTATTATCTACACCGACCACAAGAACCTCTCCTACCTCCAGTCTGCCCAACGGCTGAATCCTCGCCAGGCCCGGTGGTCTCTGTTCTTTGCCCGATTTAATTTTGAGATTCACTTTCGTCCTGCCGATAAGAACATTAGGGCCGATGCTCTCTCTCGTTCCTCGGATGCCTCAGAAGTTGAACTCTCTCCGCAACACATCATTCCACCTGACTGCCTGATCTCCACTTCTCCTGCCTCCATCAGGCAAACTCCTCCAGGAAAGACCTTTGTTTCTCCACGCCGACGCCTCGGAATCCTCAAATGGGGTCACTCCTCCCATCTCGCAGGTCATGCGGGCATCAAGAAATCTGTGCAACTCATCTCCCGCTTCTATTGGTGGCCGACTCTGGAGACGGATGTTGTGGACTTTGTGCGAGCCTGCACTATCTGTGCCCGGGATAAGACTCCTCGCCAGAAGCCCGCTGGTTTTCTTCATCCCCTGCCTGTCCCCGAACAGCCTTGGTCTCTGATTGGTATGGATTTTATTACTGATTTACCCCCTTCCCGTGGCAACACTGTTATTTGGGTGGTCGTTGATCGATTCTCCAAAATGGCACATTTCATCCCTCTTCCTGGTCTTCCTTCTGCGCCTCAGTTGGCTAAACAATTTTTTGTACACATTTTTCGTCTTCACGGGTTGCCTACGCAGATTGTCTCGGATAGAGGCGTCCAATTCGTGTCTAAATTCTGGAGGGCTCTCTGTAAACAACTCAAGATTAAATTAAATTTTTCTTCTGCATATCATCCCCAGTCCAATGGACAAGTAGAAAGAATTAACCAGATCTTGGGTGATTATTTGCGACATTTTGTTTCCTCCCGCCAGGATGACTGGGCAGATCTCCTTCCATGGGCCGAATTCTCGTATAACTTCAGGGTCTCTGAATCTTCCTCCAAATCCCCATTTTTCGTGGTGTACGGCCGTCACCCTCTTCCCCCCCTCCCTACCCCCTTGCCCTCTGGTCTGCCCGCTGTGGATGAAATTTCTCGTGACCTTTCCATCATATGGAGAGAGACCCAAAATTCTCTCTTACAGGCTTCATCACGCATGAAGAAGTTCGCGGATAAGAAAAGAAGAGCTCCTCCCGTTTTTTCCCCTGGAGACAAGGTATGGCTCTCCGCTAAATATGTCCGCTTCCGTGTCCCTAGCTACAAGTTGGGACCACGCTATCTTGGTCCTTTCAAAATTTTGTGTCAAATTAATCCTGTCTCTTATAAACTTCTTCTTCCTCCTTCTCTTCGTATCCCTAATGCCTTTCACGTCTCTCTTCTCAAACCACTCATCCTCAACCGTTTTTCTCCCAAATCTGTTCCTCCCACTCCTGTTTCCGGCTCCTCGGACATCTTCTCTGTCAAAGAGATCTTAGCTTCCAAAAAGGTCAGAGGGAAAAATTTTTTTTTAGTGGACTGGGAGGGTTGTGGTCCTGAAGAGAGATCCTGGGAACCTGAGGACAACATCCTAGACAAAAGTCTGCTCCTCAGGTTCTCAGGCTCTAAGAAGAGGGGGAGACCCAAGGGGGGGGTACTGTTACGCCGAGCGCTCCGGGTCCCCGCTCCTCCCCGGAGCGCTCGCTTCACTCTCCCCGCTGCAGCGCTCCGGTCAGATCCACTGACCCGGGGCGCTGCGATTCCGCTGCCAGCCGGGATGCGATTCGCGATGCGGGTAGCGCCCGCTCGCGATGCGCACCCCGGCTCCCGTACCTGACTCGCTCTCCCTCGGTCCTGTCCCGGCGCGCGCGGCCCCGCTCCCTAGGGCGCGCGCGCGCCGGGTCTTTGCGATTTAAAGGGCCACTGCGCCGCTGATTGGCGCAGTGATTCCAATTAGTGTCTTCACCTGTGCACTTCCCTATATCACCTCACTTCCCCTGCACTTCCTTGCCGGATCTTGTTGCCATTGTGCCAGTGAAAGCGTTCCTTGTGTGTTCCTAGCCTGTGTTCCAGACCTCCTGCCGTTGCCCCTGACTACGATCCTTGCTGCCTGCCCCGACCTTCTGCTACGTCCGACCTTGCTTCTGTCTACTCCCTTGTACCGCGCCTATCTTCAGCAGCCAGAGAGGTTGAGCCGTTGCTAGTGGATACGACCTGGTCACTACCGCCGCAGCAAGACCATCCCGCTTTGCGGCGGGCTCTGGTGAAAACCAGTAGTGGCTTAGAACCGATCCACTAGCACGGTCCACGCCAATCCCTCTCTGGCACAGAGGATCCACTACCTGCCAGCCGGCATCGTGACAATACCCCAGCTCTTGATCTCCCCCGTGGACCAATCCAGGGTTGGGGAATGGCGTTGGAGCCACGGTAGTCCAAGGAGAATTTCGGAAGTGCAATTGGGGAGGACCAAGAACTCAATTTTTTCTTGATGAGGTCCGATGCACATTAGAAGGGGCTGCGTGCGGTAACGTATGGTGCAGTCCAATCTTTCATTATTAACTCAATTGATGTAGAGGGGCCTGGCGAGACTGGTTACCGGGATGTTGAACCTGTTGATGAGAGAGGCCAAAATAAAGTTTCCTGCAGATCCGGAATCCAAGAAGGCCATAGTAGAGAAGGAGAAGGTAGATGCAGATATCCGCACAGGCACAGTAAGGCGTGGAGAAGCAGAGTAGACATCAAGAACTGTCTCACCTTTGTGCGGAGTCAGCGTGCGTCTTTCCAGGCGGGGAGGACGGATAGGACAATCCTTCAGGAAGTGTTCGGTACCGGCACAGTACAGGCAGAGATTCTCCATGCGGTGTCGTGTCCTCTCTTGAGGTGTCAGGCGAGATCGGTCAACTTGCATAGCCTCCACGGCGGGAGGCACAGGAACGGATTGCAGAGGACCAGAGGAGAGAGGAGCCGGGGAGAAAAAACGCCTCGTGCGAACAAAGTCCATATCCTGGCGGAGCTCCTGACGCCTTTCGGAAAAACGCATGTCAATGCGAGTGGCAAGATGAATGAGTTCATGTAGATTAGCAGGAATTTCTCGTGCGGCCAGAACATCTTTAATGTTGCTGGATAGGCCTTTTTTAAAGGTCGCGCAGAGGGCCTCATTATTCCAGGATAGTTCAGAAGCAAGAGTACGGAATTGTATGGCGTACTCGCCAACGGAAGAATTACCCTGGACCAGGTTCAGCAGGGCAGTCTCAGCAGAGGAGGCTCGGGCAGGTTCCTCAAAGACACTACGAATTTCCGAGAAGAAGGAGTGTACAGAGGCAGTGACGGGGTCATTGCGGTCCCAGAGCGGTGTGGCCCATGACAGAGCTTTTCCAGACAGAAGGCTGACTACGAAAGCCACCTTAGACCTTTCAGTAGGAAACTGGTCCGACATCATCTCCAAGTGCAGGGAACATTGTGAAAGAAAGCCACGGCAAAACTTAGAGTCCCCATCAAATTTGTCCGGCAAGGATAGTCGTAGGCCTGAAGCGGCCACTCGCTGCGGAGGAGGTGCAGGAGCTGGCGGAGGAGATGATTGCTGAAGCTGTGGTAGTAGCTGCTGTAGCATCACGGTTAGTTGAGACAGCTGGTGGCCTTGTTGCGCTATCTGTTGTGACTGCTGGGCGACCACCGTGGTGAGGTCAGCGACAACTGGCAGAGGTACTTCAGCGGGATCCATGGCCGGATCTACTGTCACGATGCCGGCTGGCAGGAGGTGGATCCTCTGTGCCAGAGAGGGATTGGCGTGGACCGTGCTAGTGGATCGGTTCTAAGTCACTACTGGTATTCACCAGAGCCCGCCGCAAAGCGGGATGGTCTTGCTGCGGCGGTAGTGACCAGGTCGTATCCACTAGCAACGGCTCAACCTCTCTGACTGCTGAAGATAGGCGCGGTACAAGGGAGTAGACAGAAGCAAGGTCGGACGTAGCAGAAGGTCGGGGCAGGCAGCAAGGATCGTAGTCAGGGGCAACGGCAGGAGGTCTGGAACACAGGCTAAGAACACACAAGGGAACGCTTTCACTAGGCACAAGGGCAACAAGATCCGGCGAGGGAGTGCAGGGGAAGTGAGGTATATATATGGAGTGCACAGGTGAACACACTAATTAGAACCACTGCGCCAATCAGCGGCGCAGTGTCCCTTTAAATCGCAGAGACCCGGCGCGCGCGCGCCCTAGGGAGCGGGGCCGCGCGCGCCGGGACAGGACCGACGGAGAGCGAGTCAGGTACGGGAGCCGGGGTGTGCATCGCGAGCGGGCGCCACCCGCATCGCGAATCGCATCCCGGCTGGAGGCGGTATCGCAGCGCACCCGGTCAGTGGATCTGACCGGGGCGCTGCAGTAACGAGAGTGTAGCGAGCGCTCCGGGGAGGAGCGGGGACCCGGAGCGCTCGGCGTAACAAATATGTTCTACTAGAGTCACTCTTGGCCGTGATCCTGTCATCTGTAGATGGCTTCTTTTTATATGCCCTATTACAGGACTGGATCTAGCTATTTTATTGTGGAGGAAAGATAAGGAACTTCAGAGAAAGACTGTTTAATTGGCAAAATGTTACAACCCCAACTCTTCCCACCATGCTACGGGAAAGATGCTACGGGAGAACTCCTGCTATGATGCACCCCTACTATCAGGCCATATGGAAGTAATAGAGAGGTGGGTAAAGACACCATCAGGATTTACTCTAGTAAATACTGCAAACAGCCACTGCGAACAAATCATGTCCATGTATTACATCAATGACTACTGGTTTCCAGCAATACTGTCCATAATCTGTGTTTTCAGCAGCCAGTCCCCTGGTTATACAGTTACAGCTAGCCAAGGGGGTCTGGGTATCAGCCTTACTTGATTTTCATCTCTGCAGATGTCTATGCAGGTTTAGAAAAGTTCAGAGTCTTTTTGTTGTTGTGCTCAGTCTTTTTGTTGTTAGGATGAGTTCACATCTACATTAGAGGCTCCATTCATACTTGTACAATGATGGAAACCACAATGGAAAACGAACGATGGGCTTCATTATAACTAAGTGGGATCTAGTGGGCACTGTTGATGTCCATCACGTGATCTAGCCTTCCTTCAATTTCATCTTTCTGCTTATATGATGGAACAGAAGAACAAACTTGATACATAAATACATCAAATGTTTACTATTTATGCATGTTTTTAGGATTTTTTTTTATTTGTTTTATAGGGGGTTTAGGAACTTTCTCCTTAATAGCCTATCTTTAGAATTAAACATAATTACTGTATTTTTCGCCCTATAGGACGCTCCGGCATATAAGACGCACTCAATTTTAAATTAGGAAAATCTAGAATACAATGTAAAGTATAGGTCACAGTGATCTTCAACAAGCAGACCTCCAGATGTTGCAAAACTACAACTCCCAGCATGCCCGGACAGCCGTTGGTTGTCCGGGCATGCTGGGAGTTGTAGTTTTGCAACATCTGGAGGTCCGCAGGTTGAAGACCACTGGTATAGTAGGTAATACTCACGTGTCTCTCCGGAGCCATCACCGCTTGTCACCGCTGCCCTGGATGTCACCCTCCATCGCTGTTGCCGTGTCCCCGGGGTGTCCCCGTCGCTCCAGAACGTCTCTGCTGCCCGGTATCCTCGCTCTCCGTCGCCACCATCACATTGCTATGCACGCCGCTACGCACGCCACTCCTATTGGATGACGGGGTGGCGTGCGCGACTACATGATGATGACGAAGGAGAGCGCCGGCCATACAGGGGATCCTGGCATGGAGCAGACACCGAGGAGGAAGCGTAAGGTCCCTCCCGGTGCAGCCGGGTTAGTGTTACTTTCGCTTCAGACGTGGCGATCAGCTTTGATCGCCGCGTCTGAAGGGTTAATACAGGGCATCACCACGATTGGTGATGTCCTGTATTAGCCGAGGGTCCCGATCGTTGATGGCCGCAGGGACCGCCGCGATAGGTGTGTATTTGCCGTATAAGACGCACCAACTTTACCCCCCCAGTTTTGGGGAAGAAAAAGTGTGTCTTATACTGCATCAGATCACTGGGGGTTCCACACCCAGAACCCCCTTGGATCATCTGTGGGCGTACTAGCTTACTGAAGTGAATGGGATCTGAGCTGTAGTAATCCAAATGGCCACTACAAAATGCACAGAGCTGTCTGCGTCCAGCTTTGGTCACTACGCATTGGGGCCATGTGTCTCTGGCGGGGTGCCAAGTCTGATGTGTATATTTGGGAAATTACCCAAATGTAGTCACTAGGTGACTGCATTCAAGCACTTAAAATGAATGGTGCCCATGCCAGTAGGTGAACATATACAGTATGTTGCATCCTATTTTGAAAGGTTGCCAAAGTATACTTGAAGCATACTGTCAAATTGAATGTAAACCTAGCATTTTATATAAAGCAGCTGACCTACATTTCTTACATGCTTTCCTATTAGAAGGTCTAAATTCTGTGCCAAGTTCTGCCTACAACATTTTCCAAGCCAGAAAACTGTCAGGCAAAGTACGCCAGGTCAGGATACTACACCATCTCATGTTTTCATGAGTATCCTTTTAAAAACATAGTCATTTTGTAAATTTGGCCCATGACCAGTAAATTTTCTGAATTCCTGGCAGTGAAAACTCTTAGCAACGTGACAATGTTTTTTTTTTTTACGGATGTGCCCCTAAGACTTCACAAGTCAGCAGCCATAGGTGATAATATATTGTAAATTAGGATTTATGCTAATTGTTGTTGATTAAATACACCTGATCCATCCCCCCCCCCCCCCCGTGTCCTTTCGTACATCAAATAGAAAGGGAATTCTTCCTTTTTTTCCTCTGCACAATGCTTTCTAACTTTCCTGTTTACTCAGCCTGGTCGCCTGCCTCCCCTGAGTCCTGTCACCTGTCCCTTCCGTAGCCTGTCACTTGTCTGTTCCTGTCATTCTCTATCTATGTCATGTGACACGGGGGCCACAGTTTAGCACAATGCTCCTGTATTGCAGCCATCTGTTCACCCGGCACATTTTTTCTGCCTGTGTTTTTTTTTCTTCTAGTTATTGTTTTTCCAGAGATTAAGGCACAATGTTCATTTACCCAGCAAATTTGTTTCAGTAGCTATTCCGTGGAGAGCTGGACATTTTAAAGGGAATGTCATGTTGGCTCATTGTTCATTGGGATGCATTGCTGCTAAAATTAACACACATCCTTTTCTTTTCTTTTTTTTCTTCGGTCGCCTTTATGAACATGTTGGAAAAAATATATACAGTAGATCCGCTGATTTTTTTTCCTCTTCCATTGCAAAAAATATATCATCTGGAGGATTTAACTGTGTCCAAATTTTCATCTAAAATCCGTTCAGTTGTAAAAAATAAAAATAAAAAATATAAAAATCTATTCATTTTATAATTGTTTCTATTGATACCATTGATGACCTCTACAGTAGCTCCCACAGGGGTCGTCATGCAGCTCTGCCGGATTCCCAAATGGAAAATTTACCTAGTTATGTAACAGTTTTGGCAGGGAGTATTTATCATTGCATAAGTAGGGACATTTACTATTTGGAAGTCTTGCAAAGCTCGGTGACAATCCTTGTGGGAGCAGTAGAGGTGATTGGCCAACTAGTGAAAAAGTACAGTAGATAGAACTAATAGATGAGAGTCTTACATTTTCTCTTCTCATTTTTTACATAGATACATAGTTAGAGTGTACCTGTCACAAATAAATGCTTCATGCTTAATCCATAGCTGGTACTAATCCTGTCCGTGTGCTTAAATTCTGGTATATTCCTTTCATGGATACTAATTTTTCTGGTTTATGTTGCACACGCTGCATGCAGTTCACTGAGAAGGAGAAGGCATTTCCTTAGGAAAGCTTGCCCTCACATCTCATGTGGGAACTTCCTCCCTCACTCCTCAGAGCTGACAACTGGCTGCTTTGTACACTGAGGCACTGTGACATGTTTCCGGCTCACACAGCAGGATTATTGACAACAAGATTATTGACAAGCCAATTTGCACAGAGCCCTGCTTTTCCCGCCAACCTTTCCTGTATTTTGTCGCATCACAAACACACAGACAATAGATCAGGAACAAGACCATGTCCTGGACCCCTAGTTGTAATAAATATAGAGTTTAGTGTCCCAGTACAGGACATGTCCTGTCCCTTTTGTCTAGAGTCCCCTCAGACAGAGTCCCTCCATGATAATGGGCTCTCCTGAAGGGCTAACCCCTAGTCGCCTCTTAATATGTTGATATTTAATGTATATATTTATATATGTAATTAATCTAGGATACCTCTGTATAGGACCTTAGAGGTCACATGCCTTTAATTCATGTTATGCTATGGTTTAAGGACCTTTGGGTCATGTGATATACCCAGAGTTCCAGAGTTCCAGAGTTCATAACTGACAGGTTCTACTGACCAATGAGCTTTGTCCCGTCCTCTTAAGATATAAGGGGCTGCTGCCACTAAATTCTCTCTCTTCCTGCCGGACTATCAGAGAAAGCACATCTCAGCACAAATAATCAATTCAAGCTAGGCCTGAAGCCTTATCTTCCTCAGCCACTAAACCGTGAGTCCTCCAACTCAAAACTACTAAAATCCTGTGTGACTACTGCAACTCAATTACCCTAAATTCAGTAGCACAGTGGGTAGCAAACCAAAGCTCATTGTATTCAGAAGTCCCAGCAAACCTGTGAGGGACCTAAACTACGGTCCTCTATACAAAGACTGTTTTGTTAACTGCAGTTGCATAAAATATGCAGTAAAGATTATTCTGGGTTTCATCAAATATCTGCTGTGGACATTCAATTATTTCTCCCTACCGTTTCTGGGACGGTTGGCGGTAGGACCATTACCCTAAGGAAACCGCATCCTGGCATCATGACAACATAGGGTTAATACCAGCATACCCTACACTATTATATGCACCACCTAGTCACCACATAGAGCATTGTTTCACTCACAAAAATATAAATTTTTAACCAATGTATCTTACAAATATACACATTATGTTATTGTCTACATTGTATAAAACGTTTTTCCAAATGACCGTGTCCATTTAATACTGTTAAAAAAATATATATATTTTCAAGTGAAAATTGAGCCTGAAAAACTGATTCGTACATTTTCTAAGAAATGGGATTGTCACAAATGTTTTCTCTAGGAAGGATATGTATCCCTCTTATATCACTAATAGTCAATGATGCTGACCTTGTTCTTTACATAAGCATATGCCTACAGTTTACTGTAAGTATTCATTCCAAGATATGGCATCCAGATGGAGACTGTCACATTCATTAGGAGGTTTTCATTGAATGTACTGTGGACATGAGGTGTTAGGCACATGCATGTCGCTTATACGATTGATGGTGAGCTAGCTGACATTGATTTCTACAGTGTTCCTTTCTCTGTACACCACGCTAATGTCAACTACGAGGCTGGGAATTCTTTGAAAACCATTTGAGAAATGTCTGGCTAAGGGATCTATGATATGTGAATTAAACATTTCATTACCATCACCCGCCATGTAGTTAAAGGGAACCTGTCACATTGAAAATGCAGCCCAATCTGCAGGTGACATGGTATAGACCCAATTACTGGAAGAACTGGACTCTCACGTCCACTATAGCTAAATTCTATCATAAGTATCCAAAAAAACTTAGCTAAAAAATATCTTTATTGGGTAACAACATTACAAAAAAAATTCTAATTATTAAAAACAACAAGCCATTCAGGCTAAAGAGTCTCAAATATCAAAGTACTCTAGTGGGTCAATCCACAAAACATTTATCCAGACGCGTTTCCCCGTATATGGATAAAGATACGATTCATCAGGGGTTATGAACAGATATATATATATATATATATATATATATATATATATATATATATATATATACCGTATATACTCGAGTATAAGCTGACCCGAGTATAAGCCGATACCCCTAATTTCAACCCAAAATCCCAGGAAAAGTTATTGACTCGAGTATAAGCCTAGGGTGGGAAATACATCATCCCCCCCTGTCATCATCCAGACCCCCGTCATTAACATCCTCATCATCATCACCGCCTGTCATCATCCAGACCCTCATCATCATCACCTGTCATCATCCCACACATCCCCCCTTCATCATCCCCTTGTCATCATCCCCACCCCCTTCATCATCCCCTTGTCATCATCCCCACCCCCTTCATCATCCCCTTGTAATCATCCCACACCCCCCTTCCTCATCCCCTTGTCATCATCCCCACCCCCTTCATCATCCCACACCCCCCCTTCATCATCCTCTTGTCATCATCCCACCCCCCCCCTTCATCATCCTCTTCTCATCATCTGCCCTCAGTGGTCTTCAACCTGCGGACCTCCAGAGGTTTCAAAACTACAACTCCCAGCAAGCCCGGGCAGCCATCGGCTGTCCGGGCTTGCTGGGAGTTGTTGTTTTGAAACCTCCGGAGGTCCGCAGGTTGAAGACCACTGCGGCCTTTGACATCATCCAGCCCCCTCTCACCCCCTTTAGTTCTGTACAGTACTCACCTCCGCTCGGTGCTGGTCCGGTGCTGCAGGACTGTCCGGAGAGGAGGTGGTCCGGTGGGATAGTGGTTCCGGGCTGCTATCTTCACTGGGGGCGCCTCTTCTCCGCGCTGCGGGCCCGGAATAGAGGCGTTGCCTTGACAATGACGCAGAAGTACGTTGGCAATGAATGTACCTCTGCGTCGTTGTCAAGGCAACGTGACTATTCTGGGGCCGGGCCCGAAGCGCTTAGAAGAGGCCTCCCCGGTGAAGATAGCAGCCCGGAACCACTATCCCACCGGACCACCTCCTCTCCGGACAGTCCTGCAGCACCGGACCAGCGCCGAGCGGAGGTGAGTACTGTACAGAACTAAAGGGGGGTGAGAGGGGGCTGGATGATGTCGAAGGCCGCAGTGGTCTTCAACCTGCGGACCTCCGGAGGTTTCAAAACTACAACTCCCAGCAAGCCCGGACAGCCGATGGCTGCCCGGGCTTGCTGGGAGTTGTAGTTTTGAAACCTCTGGAGGTCCGCAGGTTGAAGACCACTGCGGGTGGGGGAGTTCACTCGAGTATAAGCCGAGGGGGGTGTTTTCAGCACGAAAAATCGTGCTGAAAAACTCGGCTTATACTCGAGTATATACGGTATATATCTAGTGGAGATATTGAGATATAAAGCTTGCATACGCTATTCCACTCTATACAAAGAAATGGCACATGGAGCACATAGATAGCACATAAATAGCACATTAATGGCACATAGCTGACAAAGGAAATATTAAGCAAGAAAATCGCGATGACATTTGTTCCAGGGGTCCTGACGATCAGTGGATGTCCTTAGGTTGTGGTCCTGTCTCATTCAGATGACTCAGAGTTATCCACATTAACAGATACAGGGAGGACAGATGATAATCATTTCCATCCCTCTTTCATAATGGCCCCCACTGCTTATTTTGTAAATCTCCAGATGTATCCTCAGATAACGAATCATATAACACTCATACACTTCACCGCTATGACCACTGGAAATAACCAAATTGCTTTAAAATGCTAATGCCTCTTCAGACACTATGTCACCTAATGGATGGAATGAGTTGAGCCAGAAAGCTACATCGCTTGTGACAGTAGTATAGAGGTGATGTAAGGTATCAAAATATCAAAAGCAATGAGACATCATATTGCTAGCTCCCAGATACTCGGTGCCTCGCCGCCATAAAGTAGCCTTTACTCCACTTCCAACATCTCCTGTTCCTGATCACTGCATATCTGCATTCCTGGCTTGTTGTTTTTAATAATTAGGACTTTTTGTAATTTTGCTACCCAATAAAGATATTTTTAGCTACTTTTTTGTAGATACTTGTGACATGGTATCGAACAGGAAGAGTAGAGTAGATTGATATATAGTTGAGAGGGAAAAAAATCTGCATAATTCATAATTTATTGATCTAAATCCATGCTCCCTCTAGGATTAGGAGTCCAGTGGGCGGTCCTTCTCACTGATTGACAGTAGGACCACCCACTGAACTCCTAATCCTAGAAGAAGCATGGATATATATCAATAAATAACAAGTTAAACAGAATGTTTCCCCATAAATCTATATATCAGACTGATCAGCTCTTTCTACCCTATAACAGAATTCAGGCAGATTAGATAGCAGATTCAATGTAACAGGTTTCTGATACATTCTATTATAAAATATTAATTTCAGATAGACTATAGCACTTGTATTATAGCAAAAGTACATCCTTATACTATATAAACCGGTATGTCACTAAGCAGGCTGCTTCAGGAATTGTGGCTGACTGGGTAAAAATTCAGTTTGTTGCCCTTTATGTAAGTATCATGGCCAGCCGGAAAAGCTTGTTGGACCTCTCACCGTAGCACCCAGCACCTGGAGAGCATTAAGCACAACACAAAAAAATTAAAAAAAAAAGATTTTCCTCTGTAGCAAACAGCTGCTAAAAAGTACTGAAAGGATAAAGATTTTTTTTTAATAGAAGTAAGCACCAGTTCATTTAAAAAAAAAAAAAGTTTTGCACCAGAGTACCCCTTTAAGAGATTGTTCAGGAAAGGTGAGAAAGAGGCTGGAGACCAAGCCAACAGACAATCTGACTGATTTTGCACTAAGAAGGAGAAAGTGGCCAGCAATGGATGTCAAAACATGCAGCCTGCTGAAGAGAAATATAGCAGAAAATATAATAATGTTTTTTTGTTTAAAGTAAGTAGAGATGACCGATTTGATAGAATTCACACAGAATTTCCCCCAAAGATTTAGATTTGTCTGAATAAAAATTTTTGGTGATTCTTTTTGGGTGACTCAGGAGCAGGGACTTCTGCGAAAGGTACAAGTCCTTGGTCCTGTACACTGAGTGGTGAAGTATATGCTGTGTGGCTCCTCACTCCTTTTAAAGGGCCAGAACCAGTGAATGTGTGTGCACCCAATGGTGAGCATCAGACCTGAAACGAAATTTGGGATATTTTCTTTTTTACTTTAAAACCTAAGCAACAATTAAAAAAAAAATACAAATTGTGTTTATACAATTATAAAAATCTTTTTTAAAGGTGTTCATTTCTAAGGGGAAAAGGCGATCATTTTCTTTCAATTTTAGGATGTTTCCAACGTGATATCAAAATTGCATGACTATTATGTTGCCGTAATAACAGGCAGCCGTGTTATGATATCGGGCTTTAAGTTTTGTCGCACAAACTTAAATGTATGATCTAAATTTCGGGATGACAGGTCTTCACTAGAACTGACAAATGTGCTTTATTTTAAAATCTGTGAGTCATGTAAAGCTTGTGTAGACAATGTCGTACTTCTCATACAAAACAAAACTATGATTAAACTTCAGACGGCTTTATTGCGTGGCTTTTTTTTTTTATTATTGGAATGAGGATAGCTGGGAGAGGAAGGCTCCCTGTGGTGGGGATAGGGGCGACGCGGTTCATTACGTGCCACGCAGATAGACAAGTAATTTCAGTTCAGACAATTAACACCTTTTTTCTCTCAAATCCAGGCACAACACAAGCACCTGACTTAGATGGGGATTTAGGAGTGACATACAGTGCCGTGCTTTTTGACTTTTTAATATACTTTTGCACTCATTTCAATATGTTCCATGCACGATCAACTTTTCAGAACTAGATGCTCTTCACAAGGCCAGAACTTAGACATCTTATCCCCTGATGTCTATTTGCAGGGATTTCACTGCTGCTCCTGAGACTGCTCCTGAGACCAAGATGTGACGTCACGGCCATGCCCCCTCCATTTATGTCTATGGGAGTGGGCGTGATGACCGTCACGCCCCCACCCATAGACATGAATGGAGGGAGCATGACTGTGATGTCACAAGGGGGCGTAGCAGTGACGTCGCGTCTCGGGAGCAGCTCCCGGCACAGAATGCTGGGGGCTGCACAGAGATTGCGGGGGTACCAGCAGCAGGACCCCTCCATTTAGACATCTATACTTTGGATAGGGGCTAAGATGTCTAAGGCCGGAATACCCCGTTAAGATCTTCAAAGCTTCATTGCGGACAGGTAAAAGTACAAATTCCATATAAAAACCATGGTGGCTGGTAAAGATGCAGATGGTTGATGCATTTTGGATCAGATGATCCTTTGTCTCTAGAATAAATGCAGAATACAATGTTGGTATCTATTTCAAAGTTGAATGACAATCTGTTAGCAGTTTTATACAGGGAATGGGGAGAGCAGTGCAGTAATGCCTTGGGTCTCAGTCATGCAACCTATATGATTAGGAAGAGTATGTTTTTTTGTCCTAGCTCCCGCTAAAGCAAGTATCCAGAAGGCGGTCCCTTAACTTTATGTGCCCAGAACTCTCTGCATTGAGTGCTTTTGTGGTAGAGGGTGTGATGCAGGGCAGATGAAATTATCTTAGGGACAGATGGCCTTAACCCCTTGTATTTGTGATGCCAGGGCGTGGTTTATCCTCAATACCAGCCGAAGGTATACCGCTAGATCCTGGGCTTGGCACGTGGGCAATAATGGACGCAAAGTTACGGAACAACGGTAGCTTTACTGAGTTAGACAGGTGGAAAAGTCTTAGCCAGGCCCACGGAGGTGACCAGTGACTTCAGAGAACTTAGGGCTTGCTGGGACTTGGACAATTTTGGTGCAGGCCACTCTCACTTGACATAAGATGACTTTGACTGACTTGTCCGGGACTGACTATACCACGTTTGTAGCTTACTTGTAGTGTTGCTCGTGAATATTCGCAATGCGAATTTTATTCGCTATTATCGCATATTCGCGAATTCGCGAATATAGCACTATATATTCGTAATTACGAATATTCTTTTTTTGTTTATTTTTTTTTTCACAGTACACATCACAGTGATCATCCCTCTCTGCTTCCAGCTTGTGTGGTATAAAGAAGGTTCTAATACTATTGTGTGAGACTGGCGTGCGAAATTTCGCATATGCGAAAATTTTCATATGCTAATTTTCGCATATGCGAAATTTCGCTTATGTTAATGTACGCATATGCTAATTTTCGCATATGTAAATTTTCGCATGCGCGAATGTTCGCATATGCGAAAATAAGACGAGAATATTACGAATATACGAATATTCGCGAATATATGACGAATATTCATCCATATATTCGCGAATATTCGCTAATTCGAATATGGCCTATGCCGCTCAACACTACTTACTTGTTGACTTGTGGCTGCTTGACTGACTTGAGGCCTCCTATGGACTCCAGACACACTCTTTGGACGTGACCTCACTGCAACTCAGCATAAGCAGGAGGAGAGGGAGCAGAGGCTCCACCAGGGCTTATATGGAGGAGACTCATAGGGGTCCCATAGGTCATCCTTAGGTCACATGGTCACTGATACCTCACTGGGTTACAATCACATGACAACTGTTCTTAAAGACATAACACTTTACAAGCATAATACACTGAATAACATTTATGCTGCAATACCTGTGCTCAGGCCGGACACGCTGCCCATGAGCGCTCTTTGCTTATGTCCCAGCTACCGGCGGGGCTGAGATTCGCATCGCAGGATGCGCACACATGCAAATCCCAGCCCGTCACTCACTTCCCTCATCTTCCGCCTCTCCGTGTCCTCGCAGCCCCGGCGTGCATGCCCCTACCTCCTAGGGCTCGTGCACGCTGGAGCTCTTTCACTTATCCCCCTAACAACCAAGGACGTATATTTATGCCCTTGGCCGGCTCCCCCGATATAACGCGGGGTCACGCGGTGACCCCGTGTCATATCGGGTCGGTCCCGGCATGCAACTGAAGCCGGAACCCAGGGCTAATAGCGCGGCAGCAATCATGGTGCCGCGTGCTATTGACCCTTTAGACGCGGCTTTCAAGGTTGAACGGCACATCTAAAACGAAAGTGAATGCTGCCCGGCTGCTCAGAGGGGCTGATCGGGACCACCGCAGTGAAAATGCGGTGGTCCCGATCAGCTGGGACACGAGCGGAGGTCCTCTTACCTTCCTCCGGCATGTCCCTTCGGCGATTGATTGCTCCAAGCCTGAGATGCAGGCTTGAGCAATCGACCGCAGATAACAATGATCAATGCAAAGCTTTGGCTTTGCAGTGAACAGTGTATAAGATCAGTGGGTGCAGTGTTATAGCCCACTATGGGAGCTATAACACTGCAAAAAAAAGTGTAAAAAAACGAAAGTGCAAAAACTGAAAAACCCGTGGTCCTTAAGGGGTTAAGGGGCCAGTGCTCAATTAATCAAGTGTAAACACATGTACCCTGTCCTTAAATATCAGCTCCTAGCCACGCCACCTCCCAGCTACCTGTGTGGACGAGTCGTGCCAGGGGTAGCGACCTGGGTGCCGCCTGCCGCAGCAAGACCATCCCGCTTTGTGGCAGGCTCTGGTGAAAACCAGTGGCACCTTAGACTCTGCTCCCTGGCACGGCTCACGTCATCATCCACACAGGCCCAGAGGATCCACCACCTGCCGTGACCTGTTACATATACAAATTAATATAGAAAGGGAACAGGTCCAGGGGGCCCAGGGGACACTGCAGGAGGCTGCCTGACAGGGAAACTAGAGTACAGGGGGTAAAACTCCTGTACCTGGCCACCACAAACTCCCCCTCTTAAACACAGCCATCCTCGGTGCCCAGTCCTGAAGGGCGGATGACAGCAAGTGGCCACTGGGGCCTAGTGATGACAACAGTTCCTGGGGCATTGTTTCCGAATGTCCTTCACAGGTCTAAGTAGTGAGTAACAAATAACTGGGGACGAGTCCATATGGCATTTGTTGACAATGTCCTTTCATGCTCCTTTGGTGATGGGGTTATAAACATGTGGGATTTATAAACCTTGTAACTGCATATGTAACACATTTTACACACCTGATTCGGATCGGGCTGCCCGAGGCTATCTACCCGATGCCTAAGCTGCTAGGGCCTATTGCCAAAAGCTACTTCTCCCCAGAACACTATACATACTTTTGACATTAGAGCAGTATTTCTTTTCATGTAACAATTCTGTCACTACACGTGTCTGACTTAAGTTGCAGCGGAACCCTCTGGTCAGTAGAGCACCCTGTACATGATGACAG
Source organism: Hyla sarda (assembly GCF_029499605.1). NCBI lineage: Eukaryota > Metazoa > Chordata > Amphibia > Anura > Hylidae > Hyla > Hyla sarda. The sequence goes on along the minus strand of NC_079194.1, from coordinate 66,959,115 downwards.
GAAAAATGGTTAGACATGTGAGCATTTTGATTATTTGTGGACTGGAAATATACATTTTAGCTACAGTCCTAACTAGACATTGCATTCTACTAGCTTATACACAAAACTCTATGTACATCACTGAATTAGTTATATATTAGCATTAACCCCTTAACGACGCAGGATGTATATTTACGTCCTGCGCCGGCTCCCGCGATATGAAGCGGGATCGTGCCGCGATCCCGCATCATATCGCGTCAGTCCCGGCGCTCATCAAAGGCCGGGACCCGCGGCTAATACCACACATCGCCGATCGCGGCGATGTGCGGTATTAACCCTTTAGAAGCGGCGGTCAAAGCTGACCGCCGCTTCTAAAGTGAAAGTGAAAGTGACCCGGCTGCTCAGTCGGGCTGTTCGGGACTGCCGCGGTGAAATTGCGGCGTCCCTAACAGCTTACAGGACACCGGGAGGGCCCTTTCCTGCCTCCTCGGTGTCCGATCGGCGAATGACTGCTCCGTGCCTGAGATCCAGGCAGGAGCAGTCAAGCTCCGATAACACTGATCACAGGCGTGTTAATACATGCCTGTGATCTGTGTAAAAGTTCAGTGTGTGCAGTGTTATAGGTCCCTATGGGATCTATAACACTGCCAAAAAAAAAGTAAAAAAAAGTGTTAATAAAGGTCATTTAACCCCTTCCCTAATAAAAGTTTGAATCACCCCCCCTTTTCCCATAAAAAAAATAAAACTGTGTAAAAAAAAATAAAATAAACATATGTGGTATCACCACATGCATAAATGTCCGAACTATAAAAATATATAATTAATTAAACCACACGGTCAATGGCGTACACGCAAAAAAATTCCAAAGTCCAAAAAAGCGCATTTTTGGTCACTTTTCATACCATTAAAAAGTGATCAAAAAGTCCAATCAAAACAAAAATCATACCAATAAAAACTTCAGATCACGGCGCAAAAAATTAGTCCTCATACCGCCCTGAACGTGGAAAAATAAAAAAGTTATAGGGGTCAGAAGATGACATTTTTAAACGTATAAATTTTCCTGCATGTAGTTATGATTTTTTCCAGAAATGCGACAAAATCAAACCTATATAAGTAGGGTATCATTTTAACCTTATGGACCTACAGAATAATGATAAGGTGTAATTTTTGCCGAAATATGCACTGCGTAGAAACGGAAGCCCCCAAAAGTTACAAAATGCCACTCCCCCCTCAATATAGCTCTATGATCTAAAACTTAATAAGTTTTCTTCCAAAAGATTTCTCCTTTAATCCACTACTAAAACAAGCAGTTTTTCTGAATTTTCCTTAAGTCCCATAAACTTGCATGTGACTTCTGGCAATTCTGTAGACTGCTTGTTTAGCATCATTGACCTTTAATGTGAAGGGTCTGCCTTCTGGCTACAGTGTTGGGCAAGAAATTATATATTTTTTCTTGGTTTTACAGTTTGCATGAAGGAGACCAAAGAAACGGCTACATTCCTCTCCCCATTCCCTATATTAGTGTTTCTTAACCTATGGTTTCCTGCTATTTAAAGCTAAAATGTCAATCATGCATAATAGGAGTTGTAGTTTGGCAACAGCTCCACTAGCAGCAGCTTCAAATGCTCACAACTGCTAACAGACTTGGTAATATAAGTGGTAATAGAGGATTAGAAGAAAAATGTTGATGCTTCCAGAAATAACACCACTTTTATCCTCATTTAGTGTGTGTTATTGAGTCCCAATGAAGAAAATGAAACTGAGTGGTAGTATCACAGTTGTATCTGCGGAGAGGTGTGGTGCTGTTGCATGTAGCCCATTTTTTGTTTTTTAATCTGGATAATCCCTTTGACTGCCGGAAAAATCAGTCTCCAAAATGGGAAAATGGGACCCTGGCTCTCCCCACTGCATGGAGTGCTCCATGCATTGTCTATGGGAGCGCTAGATGTACCTGGGTACTGCACTTGGGTATCTCCCGCACTCCCACAGACAATGCATGAAGCACATGCTGACACACAACTCCATAGACAGGGCCCTGTTTTGAAGATACAGGGGGTTCCAGCAGTCATACCCCCCACAAACAGGAACCTACCTATCCGGAGGATAGGGGATACGTTTTTAAGTGCTAGAATACCACCTTTAACCCTTAGTAGGTTACTAGTGATGACTAGAGTTTTTGCAGTCATAAAGGCAGTCTTAGGCTAAGTTTCCACTTGTTTTTTTTTTCTGGCAGTTTTTGGAAAACCGCCACTGCAAAGTCAGAAGTGGATCCATAAGGGAGGAGAAGTGTAAGTCCTTCCTTTATATGCCTTATTCCTTTTGAAAACACTTCTGGCTTTGGCTCAAAAACTGCAGTGGCAGATATCCAAAAACTGCCAGAAAAAAAAACAAGTGCAAACTTAGCCTTAGAATATTTTTTATTTTATTTTTTATAGTAAGGGTCATGAACAACTTATTTCCCATGATACAAGATACTTTTTGTTTTCTTTAAAACTTGAATTGATTTGTCCTGTCCAAAATTTTGTTTAAAGGGAGTTTTCTGAGCTTAAGAAATCAGTTTTTCTTATACAGAGCTCCAAATCCCATGTTTCCTTTTACACAGCTGTGGGCTGGGGGAGAATGTGTGTAAGTGGGTAAGTAACTGGCTCAGTGATAGGAAACAGAGGGTGGTTATAAATGGTACTTATTCTGATTGGGTGACTGTTACTAGGGAGGGTACCACAGGGGTCCGTCTTGGGTCCTGTTCTATTTAATATATTTATTAATGACCTTGTAGAGGGGTTGAATAGTAAAGTAGCAATCTTTGCAGATGATATTAAACTCTGTAAAGCGGTAAACACAATAAAGGACAGGGCATGGTTACAAATTAATCTGGATAGGTTGGAGGCTTGGGCTGGGAAGTGGCAGATGAGGTTCAACACTGATAAATGTAAGGTAATGCACATGGGGAGAAAAAATCCGGGCTGGGATTATGTATTCAATGGGAGCACACTTGGGACGACTGACGTGGAAAAGAACTTGGGAGTTTTAGTTAACAGTAAATTTAGCTGTAGTGACCAGTGTCGGGCAGCTGCTGCCAAAGCAAATAAAATCATGGGGTGCATCAATGCCCACGACAAGGAAATAATTCTACTGCTGTAAATCACTAGTCAGACCACACATAGAATACTGTGTACGGTACTGGGAACCAGTGTACAAGAAAGATATAGTGGAGCTGGAGAGGGTTCAAAGACGGGCAAACAGGGTAATACGGGGAATGGGAGGACTATAGTACCCAGAAAGATTATCAGAATTAGTGTTATTTAGTTTAGAAAAATTAAGGCTTAGGGGAGACCTAATAACTATGTATAAATATATCAGGGGACAGTACAGAGATCTCTCCCATGATCTATTTATACCAAGGACTGTATCTATAACAAGGGGGCATCCTTCATGTTTAGAGGGAAGAAGGTTTCTACACCAGCACAGACGGGGGTTCTTTACTGTAAGAGCAGTGAGACTGTGGAATTCTCTCCCGGAGGAGGTGGTCATGGTGAACTCTGTGAAAGAATTTAAAAGGGGCTGGATGAATTTTTGGAGAATAATAACATTGCTGGTTATGTAAATTAGATTTATAGGGACAGAACGTTGATCCAGGGATTTATTCTGACTGCCATATTTGGAGTCGGGAAGGAATTTTTATCTCTAGTATGAGGGTTTTTTGCCTTCCTCTGGATAAACTCAGTAAGGACTCATTAGGGTTATAGGTTGAACTTGATGAACTCTGGTCTTTTTTCAACCTTATGAACTATGTTAGTATGTTGCTGAGGAGCTTCTTCTCATAACCCTTGCCCATGATCATTTGCTCTGAATTTCCTGCTTAAATGTATCTTGAAAGACAAGATGAATTATCAATTCACTGACAAATCAGATTACATGCTGCTCATATAAGTCTGGGGAGAGGGGAGGGGGAGGAGGAGCGCCCAGTAAAAGAGATAGTAAAACTAGAGTCTGCAACATTTATGTTGTTCTATTTCAGCCCAGTGCTGTATGTGCTTTCTCAGATGCAGCCTCATGCAAAACATTTTACAGCAGCAATGAGCAGAATCTTAATGAGTCCAGCCCAAGGATGAGACAGTCAGCCTTTCTCTATCTCTCATTGCACCTCCGCTCCCTCCTTCCTCATCCCCTCTCTCCCTAGACTTCTACAGGCATCATGTAACATGATTCCTCAGTGGACTTGAGAAAGACTTCATTGAGAAGTTGAATTGTTGTCTCTGTATATGGTTGACTAAACTTTACACGTTTTGTCACTGAATGGAGTGTCACCTGTCTATTTGATGCTACCCAAAGCTGTATGAGTCGGTTTGCCCTGGAATTTATTTATAAAAATATGCTAATGAAGGAAGTATTGAAATAAAAAAAAAGACGTTACTCACCCTGCCTCATATATGCCAGACAGAACAGGTGGGAAAAATAGGAGGACTCTGAGGTAATTTTCCTTTGCGCCAAATTTATCAAGTTTTCACGTCTATAATGGAACAAATACAACAATTGATGAATTCCCCTCTTAGTCCTTATGACTAAATATTAATAGTCATATAGTAGCCTACGAGAGCGATATTTATTTACAGTCACTCAATACTTAGGGACCATGTTGATCCATGACCTGAAACAAAATATTCTTTTCAGTGCCCCGTACTCTTACACAAGTATTAAAACCTTCATCAAGACATCAGAGGTCATAGGAAAATCTATTAAGTTTACCACCTCATACAAAACAATAATAACAGAACAGTAAAAACTGCAGATTTCCGGACATATTTTTGCCATTCCCTTCACTGTGGATTATTCCTGCACAGCACAAATAATTCTGCTCTGCCTTCTCTAGGGAGAATCTGCAGCCTCCGTTGTTCACTCATAAATCTGAAGTGCGGGATTACAGTTGTCAGTCTGGGAAATGGACGATATTTTACAATGTAGAACAGGAGATATGTCCATTCTTCTAGCTCTGCCTGTCACGTTCCTGGCTCCGTGTATGCTCTCTCCGGTATTCCACAAGTGTTTATCCCACTTACCTATAGTTTGAGCTTTTTATGCCTCTACCACAAATATCATCTATAAAGGGTACATTCGCAGATGTCATATTTCTGAACATAGGGCTCATTCTAAACATAAATCCCACAAATATATCCAGAAACCACAGTAGGACTCCAACAGGAGGAAATTGGGACTTCAATTGCCTCGGCAATTGAAGTCCCAATTTCCTCCTGTTGGAGTCCTACTCTGGTTTCTATGTTTGTGCCGATGTTCCTACCTGAAGAATCGCATGGGCCACGAGGCTGCTGACCATTGCAATATACCCATACGCTTTCACAGGTGTTGTGCTCTTAGCATAACACCCTCTGATATGGGGACAATTTTTCCTTCCGCCGTTAATTCAACTTGCCCATATGGTCCTCACTAGGTGTGCTCCTGTGTTTTTCTTTTTCGTGTTTGCAAATATATCCAGTAGTGACAAGAAGTCTATTTATTCAGCTACATTCCATTATTGGATGTTGGTTTTCGAAAGCAAAATTGTTGCAGTGCAAGACAGCTTCTTATTTATTGGAAATCGAGACTCACTGAGGCTAATTCTGGAGCAATCCATTACCAAAAGAGGAAGAAACATTTTGCTGCACATTGACACTAAACTTGGGTTTGTTGATGTTCTGTACCGATCACGATGCTCATGTACTTCTGAAATGAATGTGACAATTTTTTACTAAAGTGAAGACTAGAGAGGGTGAATGGTGGGGATCTACAGGATCTACATGAAGTTGAGAAATATTGTAAAGCTGAGGATCTTTAGTTTCGGTGGACTCGTCCTTTGAAGATTAGGCTAATATAGTTACAATATTTAATTGTTCTGGGAAGTTAAAGGAAACCTGTCACCATGAAAATCTGTTTAATCTACCAAGATCATGTTATAGAGTAGAACAGTGGTCTCAAACTGTGGTCCTCCCAGCATGCCCTCAGTGCACAGAGCCCTGCCTGTCCTCAGTGTACAGAGCCCTGCCTGTCCTCAGTGTACAGAGTCCTGCTTGTCCTCAGTGTACAGAGCCCTGCTTGTCCTCAGTGTGCAGAGCCCTGCTTGTCCTCAGTGTACAGAGTCCTGCTTGTCCTCAGTGTACAGAGCCCTGCTTGTCCTCACTGCACAGAGCCCTGCTTGTCCTCAGTGTACAGAGCCCTGCTTGTCCTCAGTGTACAGAGCCCTGCTTGTCCTCAGTGTACAGAGCCCTGCTTGTCCTCAGTGTACAGAGCCTTGCTTGTCCTCAGTCCTCTTTATAGAGACACACAGGCCATATCTGCAGGGGAAAAAAATATACACATTTTTAACAAAAGTATATTACAAATATGTATATAATGTTATTTTCTCCATTGTATAAAAAGTTTTTGGTAATGACAGGTACACTTTAACCTCTTAAGGACGCAGGGCGGACCTGTACGCCCTGAGTCCGATTCAGTTCTATAATGCAGGGCCGCAGCGTGTCATATCCGCGTCGTAGCGGGTCGGGGCCCAGCCTCTAACGACGGCCGGGACCCATGGCTAATAGTGCGCGGTACTGATCGTGGTGCCACGTGCTATTAACCCTTTAGATGCGGCGTTCAAAGTTGATCACCGCTTCTAAAGTGAAAGTAAAGTATTGCCGGTTAGCTTAGTGGCCTGTTCGGGACCACTGCAGCTAAATCACAGTGCCCCGAATAGCTGGAGGACACTATAAGGGTCCCTACCTGCCTCCTGCGTGTCCAATCGCTGAATGACTGCTCAGTGCCTAAGATCCAGGCATGAGCAGTCAAGCAGCAGAATCATTGATCAATGTTATCCTATGGGATAACAATGATTAAAGGGGTACTTTAAAACTTTTTTTTTTAATCAACTGGTGCCAGAAAGTTGAATAGATTTGTAAATTACTTCTATTAAAACAGTTTAATCCTTCCAGTACTTATTAGCTGCTGAATACTACAGAGGAAAATATTTTCTTTTTGGAACACAGAGCTCTGTGCTGACATCATGACAACAGTGCTCTCTGCTGACATCTCTTTCCAAAGTAGGAGAAGATCCTCATAGAAAACCTATGCTGCTCTGGACAGTTCCTTAAATGGACAGAGATGTCAGCAGAGAGCACTGTGGTCATGATGTCAGCACAGAGCTCTGTGTTCCAAAAAGAAAAGAATTTCCTCTGCAGTATTCAGCAGCTAATAAGTACTGGAAGAGTTAATATTTTTTAATAGAAGTAATTTACAAATCTGTTTAACCTGCCACCACCAGTTGAAAAAATAAGTTTTCCACTGGAGTACCCCTTTAATGTAAAAGATCAGTGTGTGTATTGTTATAGCCTCCTCTGTGGGCTATAACATTGCAAAAAAAAAGTGGGAAAAAAAAGTTAATAAAGATCATTTAACCCCTTCCCTAACAAAAGTTTGAATCACCCCCCCCTTAAAAAAAAATAAATAAAATAAAAAACTGTGTAAATAAAAATAAACATATGTGGTATGGCCACGTGCGTAAATGTTCGAATTATAAAAGCATATCATTAATTAAATCGCACGGTCAAAATAGCATATTTTTGGTCACTTTTTTTATCATAAAAAAATGAATAAAAAGCGCTCAAAAAGTCTGATCAGTACAATATTGGTACCCTAAAAGCATCAGCTCACATCACAAAAAATGAGCTCTCATTCCGCCCCGTACACGGAAAAATAAAAAAGTTATAGGAGTCAGAAGATGACAATTTTTTTCCAGAAGTACAATAAAATCAAACCTATATAAGTAGGGTATCAATTTGATCATATGGACCTTAAGAATAAAGAAGGTGTAATTTTTCCAAAAAATATACTCCGTAGAAACGGAAGCCCCAAAAGTTAAAGTGGCGTTTTTTCTTAAATTTTGTCGCACAATGATTTTTTTCCATTTTGCCATGGATATTTCTGTAAAATGACTAATGTCACTGCAAATTAGAATTGGTGGCACAAAAAGTAAGCCATAATATGGAATTTAAGGTGCAAATTTGAAAGCGTTATGATTTTTAGAAGGTGATGAGGAAAAAATGAAAATGCTAAAACGGAAAAACCCTGCGTCCTTAAGGGGTTAAAAAATGGTAAATAGGGAAGGGGTTAATTCGCTTTTATTTACTTTTATTTTTACACTTTATTTCTTTGCCCCCACAGGGGACTATAATATGCTAAGTGTTACGCCGAGCGCTCCGGGTCCCTGCTCCTCCCCGGGAGCGCTGCACTGACATTCATGATGGGGATGCGATTCGCATAGCTTACCCGTCCCGGTCCCCGGCTATCAGGTTTGGGCGCGCGCGGCTCCGCTCTCTAGGGCGCGCGCGCGCCAGCTCTCTATGATTTAAAGGGCCAGTGCACCAGTGATTGGTGCCTGGCCCAATCAGTCTGATTAGCTTCCACCTGCCCACTGTCCATATAACCTCACTTCCTCTGCACTTTCTTGCCGGATCTTGTTGCCTTGTGCCTTGAGAAAGCTACTACTACTGTGTTTATCTTTACTGTGTTCCTGACCTCCTGCTATTACTATTGACTACGAACCTTGCCGCCTGCCCCGACCTTCTGCTAAGTCTGACCTTGCTTCTGCCTAGTCCTTCTGTCCCACGCCTTCTCAGCAGTCAGCGAGGTTGAGCCGTTGCCGGTGGATACGACCTGGTTGCTACCGCCGCAGCAAGACCATCCCGCTTTGCGGCGAGCTCTGGTGAAAACCAGTAGCAACCCTAGAACCGGTCCACTGACACGATCCACGCCAATCCCTCGCTGACACAGAGGATCCACATCCAGCTAGCCGAATCCTAACACTAAGTTTTTCATTGCTTACACTGATAAATGCTATACCATAGCATAGCATTGATCAGTGTTCTCAGCGCTCTTCTGCTCTAGCCTGCTGAGCAGGCTTGGAGCAGCAGATCGCTGAATGGACAACGAAGAGGCAGGTGAGGACCCTCTCCTCGTCCAGTAAGCTGATCGGGACATTGCAATTTTGTCGCGATAGTCCCGATCAGCTCCGCTGAGCTGCCAGGATAGTTTTAGTTTCTTTGTAAACACCACAATCAACATTGATTGTGACGTCTAAAGAGTTAATGTCGGGCATCGGCCTGATCGGCCGTGCCTGGCAATAGCCTTGGGTCCTGGCTGATCATAGCAACCGGGACCCACCAGGTTTAACCTATTCTCCACTTGTGAGAATGGTTTAAACACTGTTAACTGGACCAGGTACACCCTGGGCCCTTAAGTACCAAGACATCAGGGCATGTGTATGCCCTGTGTTCTGGACGGGTTAAATCAGGTTTTAATGTTAACCATATTTTTTAAGAATTTATGGTGATATTTTTTTTTTACTTTAAGACTTATTTGTTCCAGATTGGAAGTTTCCTGACTGCCATAAAATTGGAGTAGGTTGATAATTCTCCCTCCAATATGTAAATGCCCCCAGTAGGTAGATAATTCTCTCTTTTAGGTTAAAGCCCCCAATAGGTAGATAATCCTCTATTAGGTAGATGTATCCAATAGGTTGTTCCTTCTCCTGTATTAGTTAGATGACCCCAGAAGGTAGATAATCCCCGATTATTTAGATGCCCCCAGTAGGTAAATAAGTGTTCCCCATTAGCAAATACCTGCAGTAGGTAGGTAGATTCCCCATTAAATAGAAGCCTCCAGTAAGTAGGTAGTTTCCCCATAAGGCAGAAGCCCCAGTTGATAGTTATCCCTCATTAGGTGGATACTCTCACTAGGTAGGTTATCCCTCCCATAAGTAAAAGTCACCAGTACACAAAGGGGGAGATTTATCAAAATCTTTGCAGAGGAGAATGCTGTAGTTGCACAGGTTTTTGTAAATCTCCCCTAAAATCCTAATACTTAGAAATCCCTCTATTTGTAATTTTTTGTAATCTTTATTATTGCTATTGTTTTTGAGAACATTAAATACAAAAACTATCACTGTTTGCTAAATAAGAAAATGTAGTCTTTTGCTATATGTACTATACTTTATTTATACACACATGTATATTAAATATTACAATTAGTATCCATCCTTGTTAACCATCAGAAATCTTTCTTAGTCTTTATGTAGCTAACCTGTCGCAATATTCTGCCTATTCTTTCTTTTGTATTATCAGACTTTTTAGTTTCCTCTGTATCATTAACTTTCTGTCCAATTACTGTCCTAAGTGATATGGTGAAAAGGGCAAAGGTGGTTACAGCTTTCACTAGACTCAGGAAATCCTGAAGGCCCTGCTGTCACTTCTATATATGCAGCACAGAATTTTTTATTTTTGTAACCACAGAAACGTCAACCTCATAATTTTAAGGGAACATCCAAAAAAGGCCGATAAATCTGAAATGTTTTGGACAGGAGAATGTATTTGGAATGGTGAAATGAAAAATTTAGTTTCTAGGCTGGGTGGAAGATTATAGTGATGGATCACAGGACACCATCAAAACATAAAATTTAAGTAAAACATATGGAGATCAGGGAAGAGAATTGTATAAACATGGGTACTACCTTTGCAGTCTTCATTTGTTTCTGGCTTTCTCCAATCATTCCCCCTCTAATCTACCTCCCTTGTTCTTCCTCTCTCCATAGACTTGTAGAGGCAGCATGTAACTAGATCCCTCATTTTTTTGTGTATTTGACTTCACAAAGCATGTCATAGCATGTTTGCATGTTTATCAGAAAAATTCTAACAAATATGCATAATTCCTGAGGAAGTCCATCAATAGAAGCAATGGAAAGATGCAGACTGCAGCTGTGATCCCGGAAATTCTCGGCTAATGGATCTACATGGTTTTCCAACTTTGAAAAGGAGCTATTGTTAGACAATTGTTGCAATGACTTTGTTCTAGTCTCTCAGAAGTCGCCACCTTTCAGCACCTTGGCCAGCGCACCTGGAGGAGCAGATATAACACTTAACACATAAGGATTAGCTTTTGTTTGACTTGTTGGTTGTCATGGAGTCATGATAAAGACCTGCTGTTCCTGGGTGAGCGCAAGTCGTTTGGGTTTAAAATCTCAGGCACTGGAAGCAAAAACAGAAAAATAGGAGAAATGATGAATACTGTGAAGAGTATGAGAACAACAGTAGCAAAAGAGAGAACAGGAAAAGTTGGATTTCAGCCTACATGAAGCTGCGAAAGACAGATAAAGTGATAGGAATATAAAAATGACAGTAAGAGAAGAATGCCAGGGTGGTGAGGAAATCAGGAGATTTATACTATGTCAATTATAAATAAACCCATCCAACCCTACTGGAAGGTTGGGCTCCATATCTAACCACAAAGAAATCTGTATTGTCCAGAGAAGCCTTTAGGTGTTTTCAGAAGGCACTAACATAAGGATGTTTGGGATGTGAATGTCAGATTTGCACTATATTGAGTGACAACCTGAGATGCTCATCGGTTAATCAGCCGCAGCCCATGGTTTATATGGGAATAATGATCTACATCAAGAGTCAGGAGCTGTGTGCCCTCTTTGGAGTGGTTGTCAAAAGAAACCCTCAGGGAACCTGAGACGCATGAAACTTGGGCACCTTTGTAGATGCAGTAGTGGCTGCAAAGAAAAATATGTCAGTTAGATTGTCTTTGTGCTGGTATATTTAACTATATCACTGAAATAGTGTACTGAATGCCTCTTCTCTTTTCAGAATATATTCACTGATTCTATTAAACAGTACCTGTCGCCAAATAAACTGTTCTAAACTACCTCAGGCTATGTTCCCTAAGTACTCCTAACACCCCTCCAGCCCTTAAAAAAAATTCAGAGCTTTAAAAAGCTGTGTATCTTTCCTTTCTTCTTGCTCACAAGTGCAATTTCCCAGCAGGAGAAAGTAGGTGTTTCCTAACAGACATGACATCACTGAAGCCTGTAGGGGGACCACTTCCGCCCTCACATGGTTGCAGTGCTGTGATGAATAGAAGACCTCAGACTCTGTGTATGTTTCAGTCTGTGTTGCTGAGAGTGAGGCTCTCCTGAAGGTTTCAGTCTGTACAGCTTTCTTGAGAATCTGGGGAGCTTTTACTTTCTGTGCAGCTGTCAATCAAGCTCAGTGCAGAGAAGCACTTCCTGAGTTTGGACTTTGGCCAGGCCGGGAGGAGACCAAACTCACTGTATTAATTGTTAGTGTTGAGCGTGAATATTTGAAATGCTAATTTTTGCTGCAAATATCGGTACTTAGAGATTTCACCTTTATTTAAAATCTAGTGATATATATTCGTAATGATGAATATTCGTTTTTTCATGCAAATCTATGAGAATTTATGAGAATATTTATGCGAATATCGGCACTTCCAGACTGGACAGTGATCCCTCCCTTCTTTTAGGTGAAAGATATAATTGCGCATGTGCACTATGGTACCTTCATTACAAATTTTGGCATGGAAAAAAAAGAACGAACATAGCGAATATGAAAATGTTGTGAACATATTTGTCCATATATTCGCGAAATATTGTGAATTCAAGTATGGCCCCTTCCGCTCATCACTATTAATTGTAGCAGGGAACAGAACAGAGTCACGCAGTGGCCGTTTTTTTATATTACCTTTTAAACATATTTATGTTATTAATTTTAAAAGCAAGTGAATGGGAAAGTGTCTGCTAATTACGCAAGGAACACTATATTAAAAGTTTTATTTGGTGACAGGCACTCTTTAAGGGAACTTCCAGGCACCAAGACAAATAAGATAAATGGAGAAATGTATGGATATGCATTGAAAACTGGCTGTTGCACTCCTTATATTAAAGAGGTTGTTTGGGAAAACAAATTTGTTTTAACCCTTTTGTGATCAGGGATGTTTTGGGTAAGATGCCACTATAACATCAATGACAAAGGTCCTATCTTAGCTTTAAAGGGTTGTACGGTGAAAGATAACTTACCCCTTATTCACAGGATAGGTGGATAATTGTCTGTTTGCAGGGGGTCTGCCTGCTAGGACTCCCCACGATCTATAGGGACTCTGACAGTCACAAACAAGTGCTGCAGACAGCACTTTCATTTCTATAGGGGCACTAAATATGCCAAAGCATATTTGGCTTAAAATCAGTTTTATTGATCTGAATTGGGTAGTTTTGATGGCAAGCACATGATTTTTTGCAAGTCTTTAGTTTCTCAAACACAAAAAGTTGGGGAGCCTCCTGAGTCTCTCTTGATAGATGATGTTGAGGAAGAGAAGGATCGTGAATGCTATATTTCAGCTGCTTGACTCTTTTGCTATCTGACTGTGGCTTATGCCCCCTCTCTTAATAAGCATGGCTGAATATTAAAGGGGTACTCCACTGGAAATAAAAATTAAATCAACTGGTGCCAGAAAGTTAAACAGATTTGTAAATTACTTCAATTAAAACATCTTAATCCTTCCAGTACTTATCAGCTGCTATATTATTTAGATGAATATGACACACATTTGTGATGTAGCTAGCTGGAGTTAAAAATCAGAGTTGTAGAGTGTTAAAGGGGTACTCCACTGCCTTAGCGTTCAGAACATTTTGTTCTGAACGCTGAGTGTGGGAGCTGGGGCTCGTGATGTCACGGCCACACCCCATCATGATATCAGGCCACACACCCTCAATGCAAGTCTATTGGAGGGGGCATGGCAGATGAGGAAGTGGAGTACCCCTTTGACTAAATGCATCAACGCACTATTTCTGACTCTCAACTCTGCTACATCTGAATGTGTGTAGACTTGCATAAGAATTACAGATGTAGCAGAGTTAACAGAGTCGTAGCTGGTTCCCTAGATGCATAAACACACTAAGTCTGAATGTTAACTCTGCTACATCTGTCCTTTGATATACCCGTTGCACAATTATGAATTCAGTACTGAGGTTTATTATGACCTTATAGAAGTTGTTGACTGCGGTCATAGATGGCTGGGATTTTGTACCTAAACACTAAGTACAACTCATGCAAATAATGTGCGAATAAAAAAGATCCCACATGCTGCACAGTTTGCCTGTGTGACTCGGTGAACACTTCTCCACAAGAGGATGTTTACATCTTGCTGAAAATTAACGTATGGGTGTATCCAGTCCAATTTTCTGTGCTTTTCACATGGGGCCACGAGACAGAAGTAATAGAGAGAGAAATGTAGACAGGTGTTAATGACACACTTGCTTGTTCCAAATACATTTACATCTGTGTTTATACATATTTTGGTGCGCACAAATAAATATGAGTAAATACGGAGGTAGGAAGGACATGTACTGCGAGTAAATAAACCATGTGTAATCACTTATTAATCCTTCCTTAAACATTACTAATCCAAGACTGTTGTACTCAGTGTCTTAGATGGTTTTGAATCTAAACAGTTAAAGGTTTATTCCCTACTGCCTCCATACCTTGCTGTGCTGTTGCCGGCTCAGTGCAGCTTCCTGGTTTGGATCTCAGATCACAATGGCCGCTGGAAGAGTAAATAACATCTAGTGTCCTGCATATTGACTCAATACATTTTTTCCCTATGCCCTGTCCATTTATTTAACCTTACCTTGGTGTGGCTTCTGCGCAGAGCCAGATAAAGAGTGTCTAGAGTATGGCTCTATTAACCTATTAGGGTCCTTAACTAACAAGGAGCCCTCTACCAACTATTGACTAACGCCTAGAAAAGACACCTATGCCATTTGAGCTATATACTAAATTTTTTTTAAATCAGGGGAGTTGCTAGGACGGTGCTTGTGTGTGTAAAAACCACAAGCTCATACAACAAATAGAATTAAATAGGAAAGTGTTGCACTCACCCACTCTGGAGGATCTTCTTAAGGTTTACCAAACTTCATAGCATGGCAGAATAAAATACACATGCAGGGACTTTACTGGGCTACAGCTATTTCATACCAATGAGCCCATGCCCCCCCTGCACTCCCCTGCAGACAGATCTCCCTGTAAGTAAGCACCCTGTAGGTCATATATCCATTTCTATTGTGTATTAAACAGATACAATTTTTTGACCAAGCATCCTGGCTTTTATTTATACCTCGATAGAAACCCAATAGTATAAGTCATTGGGCGTTATGTGTTTGCTTTGACAACTGTGCCATTTTAGTCCGGAATGCGTCTCTTCATGCTTGTCCCACAAAAAAGGGGTCTGGAGTTTAAAGGAGTACTCTACTACTTTAAAATGTAGGCACTATCCTCAGGATAGGGGATATGTGTCTCATCACATGGGTCAGACCTATGGGACCCCCCACAGTCTCCAAAATGAGGCCCTGTCTTTCCTTGTGCATGGAGTGGTGAGTTGGCCACGCTTCATGCATTCTCTATGGGGGAGATTTATCAAAACCTGTCCAGAGGAAAAGTTGCTGAGTTGCCCATAGCAACCAATCAGATCACTTCTTTCACTTTGAAAAGGTCTCTGAAAAATAAAAGAAGTGATCTGATTGGTTGCTATGGGCAACTCAGCAACTTTTCATTTGGACAGGTTTTGATAAATCTCCCCCTGTGAGAGTGCCAGAGATACCTGAGTAAAGTGCCCCTGTATATCTGGCGCTCCCATAGAGAATGCATGGAGTGTGTGCCGACAACACGGTCCATGTAGAGGTAGAGATGAGGCCTCAATCAAGAGATCATTGGGGGCCCCAGAGGTCAGATGCCCTATAATCAGACACTTAGCCCGTATCCTGTGGATAGGGGATAAGCTTTAAAGGGTACTCCGGCCCTAATACATCTTATCCCCTATCCAAAGGATAGGGATAAGATGTATGATCGCGGGGGTCCCACCGCTGGGGACTCCTGCAATCTTTCATTTCGCACCCACCTTTGTGAGCTAAAAATGCTCTCCTCCTTTACCATGTTGATTCCCTTTATGTATTTAACCCCTTAAGGACGCAGCCCTTTTTCGCAATTCTGACCACCGTCACTTTACGCATTAATAACTCTAAAACGCTTTTACTGAATATTCTGATTCTGAGATAGTTTTTTCGTGACATATTCTACTTTATTTTGGTGGTAAATTTTCGGCGTTACTTGCATCTTTTATCGGTGAAAAATCCCAAAATTGCATGAAAATTTTGAAAATTTAGCATTTTTCTATCTTTGAGGCTCTCTACTTGTAAGGAAAATGAATATTCCAAATAAAAAAAAATTTTCTTCACAAATAAAATATGTCCACTTTATGTTGGCATCATAAAATGGACATATTTTTAAAAATGTTTTTAAATTAGAGGGCTTCAAAGTAGAGCAGCAATTTTCAAAAATTTTCTGAAAATTGCAAAATTTGAAGGGACAGATGTTACAGAACTACATCTCCCAGCATGCCTGGGCAGTCTAGGCATGCTGAGAGTTGTAGTTTGGCAACATCTGGAGGGCTACCGTTTGGGCACCACTGAAACAGTGGTCTCCAAACTGTGACCCTCCAGATGTTGCAAAACTACAACTTCCAGCATGCCCAGACAGCCTTTGGCTGTCTGGGCATGCTGGGAGTTGCAGTTCCGCCTTCCTAGTGGTTGCCACAGTAAAGATCGGTTTACCTTCACTTTCATTTACACCCCCCGTCGTTTCCCTACCTGAGGTGGGATCTCTGCAGTCTCCACGATGATCTTCGGTCCCCACGCCATCTTCAGGTAAGGCACATGTCTCCATCTTCTCCCCCCATTCTGCCCGACATCCAGGGGTGGGCAGAAAGGGGGGTTTCCATGCCAGCCCCCTGCCCTGCGCTGCCATTGGTCAGAACTCAGTTCCGACTAAAGGCAGGGAATAGGAGGAGATTGTAGCACTGCAACCTCGCTCCTATCCTGCAGGATGATCGGGGGTGTCACTGACAACTCCAATCATCCCTATTTTCCGGGTGATTGGGTCACCAGAGACCCGATCAGCCCGGAATAGCAGAAAATCGCATGTCTGAATTAACATGCGATTTTCTGCGATCGCCGACATGGGGGGGTCTCAGGTCCCCCCTCAGCGATGTGCCGGGATGCCTGCTGAATGATTCCAGCAGGCATCCCAGTCTGGTCCCCAAATGGCTAGCGGCGGGGACCGGAATTCCCACGGGCGTATGCATACGCCCTACGTCCTTAAGGACTCGGGATGCAGGGCCTATGCATACGCCCCATGTCCTGAACAGGTTAAAAGTCTCTATCATATCCCCCCTGTCTCTTCTTTCTTCCAAGCTGTACATGTTAAGGCCCTTTAACCTTTCCTGGTAAGTTTTATCCTGCAATCCATGTACTAGTTTAGTATCTTCTCTGAACTCTCTCTAGAATATCTATATCCTTTTGGAGATATGGCCTCCAGTACTGCGCACAATACTCCAAGTGAGGTCTCACCAGTGTTCTGTACAGCGGCATGAGCACTTCTCTCATTCTACTGCTTATACCTCTCCCTATATATCCAAGCATTCTGCTAGCCTTTCCTGTTGCTCTATTACATTGTCTTCCTACCTTTTAAGTCTTCTGAAATAATTACTCCTAAATCTCTCTCCTTTACTCCTAAATCCCTTTCCATTTCCCAATTTCTTTTGAGCTCAGCTCTTTGTCTACTGAGTCAAGGAAAAGTGTCTTAAACACTCTGTATGTATACACAAAACTGAAACCAAAAGAGAAAAAAAATTGGATTAGTACAAGGGAGAGCACCTAAATTCATCTAAATAAACCAGAATTTGTCCTTATACTGGACATGGATTTTTGGCAAAATTATATTCTTGAGCAAATTCTTACCTTTTGTTATTCTGTGTAATTTCATGTTTTTGTGCGCCCATACACTTCTTATGAACTATATCCAATGTTTCACAAAAATAACTATTTCCCTATGGCTTTCACCTAACATTTATATACAGATTATGTTAAAGTGAAACAGATGGGGGAACATTGCCTGCGTCTGTTCAACGTTTGGATGATCTTTCCTCTGCGCCGAATAACATTCAAATCAATATCGCGTCATTCAAAAGAATTTCACTAAAGCCTTATCTTGTAGTTCAGGAGAGCAGGGTACATGTTTCTATCTTATTGTCAGACATAAGGCTTGGAATCAGAAGGCAGGTATTATTGCTGATAAAACCATTTTCTACTGGAAAAACAAGGCTTTACAGTGATGATTACTAGATGTTGTTTTAACACAGAGAATGCTTTCTTTTATTCTTTGCCTGTCTCTTTTCCTGACATTTCCGTCCTTAAAAAATGTAGGCATAGCATTTGTCTTCTTCAAAGCATTTCTGTCAGCAGATCTTTTTTTAAGTTTATATCTTTTTTTCTGTACTGGCAATTTTTTTGAAAAGGCTTTACTTACCTCCCTCAATCCCCCCTGCAGCTTCCCTTATGAGCACTTGGTCTCTGACGCACTTACTGGAGCTGCAGTGGGCATGTCACATGCCCGCTCAGCCAATTACTGGCCACAGAGGTGTCCTGAGTGATCATGTGATGTGCCATCTGCAGCTCTGTGAAGTGTAGTGCGGCAGAGACAAGATACTCTTGTAGGCTGCGTGGGGGAGCGAAGGGGTGAGTACAGGCTTTTTTTTTTTCATTTCTTGGCACAATGCTTAATCTTTTTTTGTTTTGCCGGAAAACACCTTTATTGTAAAGCAAAAAAAAAAATGGGTTTCTAAAGAGCCCTATTCTCCAAAGAAAAAGTGTTTGGATTAAGAATATATATTTTTTTCTTTAATAAACAAACTTGTCCACGTACGGTAAGATTGATTATTAAGCTGCCCGTACATGGCTGTCAGACAAACACTTGTTTAGCCAACAGCTGTTCCACACAATTGGTCAATGTTACCTAGCGTGCTTGTGTTTTTTGGTAGGAGGGAGGAATAATCCACAGGCAGATTTTTCTGTGGCATTGAAAGGTATCATGTGAAATCCTTTTTCCCCTAACACCCTCTGTTGGGGAATAAGTATTAGGCCCCCCATACACATTAAACAGTTGGACAGTCCTGCCTAAATCCTTGGGTTTGGCTGGATTTTCTTTTATTGGTATGGGGGCCATTACTGTATTCTGTGATTGAACAAATTGATTTTCAGATCATTTTTCCCCAAACTTTATATTTCAGGAAGAAATCAGGTTGCCCCATACACATTCTATACTGTCAGTCACACTAAAATTTTCAGGCTCTGTCAACTTTTCTCTTGTATGGGGGGTCTTTATTGTATCATGTGATTGACCAAACTTATTGCCTGATCCTCATTTCTCCATACATCATCTGTTGGTTGGTGACAATCGGGAAGACCCCATGTACATTAGACAACCTGGTGGTCATTCCAAGATTGTCTGGTTCTGTCATCTTTTCTCTAAGGTGTATGGGAAACTTTAATGTATCCCATGATTGGGAATATACACATAAGATACTCTCTTAGTCCAGCCCAAATTGGAGGATTTAGCCAACCTTTTCCTATCAAGTATAGGAACTCTACTGTATTATGTGTTTAACCAAATTGATTACTTGATCCTTCTTTCCTCATACATCATCTGTTGGTGCCAATTGATAGGACCCCATGCACATTAGACAAACTGGTGGTCACGCCAAGAGTGTCTGGTTCTGATAACTTTTCTCTAATGTGTATGGGGGTCTTTACTTTATCATGTTATTGACCAAGTTGATTGCCTGATCCTTTTTTCCTTGACATCATCTGTTGGAAAGAGTCTTGAAACCCACATGCACATTAGATACACTGCCAGTCCAGACAAAACTGCAGGATTTGTCTGACTTTTCTCAAATTTGTATGGGGGTCTTTACTGTATCATATGATTGACCAAATGGATTGCCTGATCTTTGTTTTTCCAACATCAATTGTTGAAGAAAGTCAATAAGCCCATGTGCACATAAGATTTCTGCCAAAACTTGAGGGTTTAACTGACTTTTCTGTAATGTGTATAGGAACTCTACTGTGTTTGACCAAATTGATTACATGATCCTTTCTTTCCAATACGGTATATCATCTGTTGGTTACAATCGTTCAGACCCTATGCACATTAGACAACCTGGTGGTCACGCTAACAGTGTCTGGTTCAGACAACTTTCCTCTAATGTATATGAGAGTCTTTACTGTATCAAGTGATTGACTGAATGGATTGCCTGATCCTTCTTTCTTCGACATTATCTGTTGGAGGGAGTCAGGAAGCCCACATTAAATACTTTGTCAGTCCAGCCAAAATCTGAGGGCTTAGCCAACTTTTCTCTAATGTGTATGTCTGTACTGTATCATATGATTAAAAATTTGACTTCCTGATCCTTCTTTTTCCCAACATCCTCTGTTGGAGAGAGTCAGGAAGCCCACATGCACATTAGGTAGTCTGCTGATCCAACTAAAGGTTGGAAGGTTTGTCTGACTTTTCACTAATGTGTATGGAGATTTCACTGTTTTATGTCATTAACCAGAAGCAAGAAGCCTTGCTATGGACAAATGTTTAGCACCTTATTTACTTTCATCCTAGTCAGTAGCTTTCCATCAGGTCTCTACAAACAGAAGAAGCTGCAACATCTACTACACATATTGCTTTCCCATGATACAATGATTTTTTCTTTTCTTTTTTTTTATAATGATACCTGATAAATCAGATATCCTTTATTTGGTTAACTCAACTACATGCCATGTAACATGACCATGCTGTAGATTTGTCCTTTATGATGAATATAACTCCACTCCGTTCTATGTGTAAGCAGGGAAGGTACACTTAACAAAGGAAAAGCAGCAAAGCCTTTTTATATAGCAGGTAATTACCCTGCAGCAATGTTACCGGAGACGGGTTAAATACCGAGCAGGTCAAGTAGTTTCTCTATTGAGATGTGAACTTTCTCTCAGCTAGTGTTGTTATGCTGACAGTGGCTTCAAGTCAATACCAAACATGAAATATTGAAGAGATGCGGAGGACTGTCACCGAGTTAAATTTGCTTTCTGGGAATACAGAGTGGTAGGTTGGCGGGGGGGGGGGAGGGGGTGTAACCAAAATGTAAAAATTTAATGGAGGTGTTAGGAGATGACATTGATCTGTTTATTTTTGCTTCTGAAATATTGTCTATAAAATGCTGGAATAGCACTTAAGCAGCACAGCCAGACTGAAATTATGATTTGGAGAACTTCCTGCCTATTTCTATTATTTAGTTCTCTGCCCCTAGACATCTTATCCCCTATCCAAAGGATAAAGGATAAGATGTTCCAGCGGCCGGACCCCTCAAAATCTCCGGTCTGGCACCCTGGTGTTCTGAACATTTATGTTAAGAATGATGGCTGCGCTTGGCTTCAGGCGGCCATGGTCATCACTCCCCCTCTCCCTATTAATGTCTATGATAGGGGTGATGGCTGTTGTCACTCATAATCTGGCATGTAGCTGAGTTTTCTCCCTGTGGCGGATTACTGACATACCAGGCCGGAGATCGGAGGTGGTTCCGGCGGCTGGACCGCCTCCAATCAGGCATCTTATCACCTATCCTTTGCATAGGGAATAAAATATCTAGGGGCGGAGTACCCCTTTAAGTGTTTCGTTTTTATTATTTCTCTGTTATAAGTTTAAGTTTTTTGTCTTTATTTCTTTGTACCCTTTGTGATAGACGCTCACAGATCCGGTGTTGCGTAGAGGCATGCATTCATGTTGAAAAAGAAAGCTGTAGAATTGGTTGTTGAAATTGGCTACAAAGTAGTTCTTACAGTTTTTTGCTCCTTATTTATTGTTATCTCATGACAAAATCAGGCTGGGATTATATATGTCAAATGAATGGGATCAGTTCTAGCATCAGTTTGCCTCCGGCGCATTTTCTACAGCGCCAGAGGGAAAATATGTTGGACGCTGGACATATGAAAAGGAGGCCTTACCTTTTCGGCAGGCCAACCCTTTTATTAGTGTCCTGTGCACTTTCAGAATTCAAAAAAAAAATACAACTTGGATCTAGCAATTGCAAGTAAAATCACAAACTTATTTTATTCAAGTTGTGCAAACATACAAAAATTGCAGGACAGCATGAGATCCACTCAACCACAAGTATGTACTCTAAATAGGGGCAAGCTGGACGTACACTTTGTGATATGTATTATGTGATGTCCCTTTCAGATGCAATAAAAAAATATGTTTGTAACCTGATTTTGGGTTCCCTGTCTCTATAGGCCCTGAAGCAGCTACATATTATAGACCATAGTTCATAGTTCCTGCACTGCTGCCCAAACTTAGGCCCCCACCTTTCCCACCACGGCCACACCATGTCTATTATCTATACCATTAGAGACACATCCTCCTTGACAATGGGAATGGTAATATCTAGTTGTCAATTACGCTAGGGCTACATTGAGACTTTTTGTAGCGCTTCTTGATCACTGCAGTCCTTCAGATTGCATAATAATTGGTTTGTGCAACAGATGTGGCCCCGATCAATATCAATCAGATGGGCAAGGAAAGTATCCATGCAGCTTAAGCCTTATTCCTACAATTTCAGGAGGAATGGCACAATACAAAATTCTTAGAAAAGATAGTCCAGAATTGTTATCTCCTGCTGAGCGTTTACTAAAACAGGAATGTCAGGTGACATTGTCCCTTTTAATTGGACTTAAATTGATAGGTGTTTTGCTGCCTGTCCCCCCCCCCCCCCCCCAGCTGATGTGTTGCCAATACTGTTTCTGTCTTGTCTGTTTTTCATTTTTCTCTCATTCCGATGAGTGTTACGATGCTATCTTGTATATCTGCGTGGAAGCATTACACAGGGGGACAGCATTGTGATTCTTACAAGGGGGCACAGCTCATGGGCTCATAGAGGGTAGTGTGTCTGTACTTTATACTTCACAATGCCGATGCCCTGGCACAGAAGGGGAGGGGGGGCCCTCCCTATTTTGTAGGATAGGGGGTAGTTGTGGACAAAGGAGCCAAGAATGCTGCTCTTACCCCTGCTGATTCCACATTGTAGCAGGTCATTCCAAAGTGGCCATTTACACTAGCTGACGGAAAAAATGGCTTCCACGTTCAAGTGGTCTCAGGGTGACATGTGGTCGATGTCCCCAGTCACAGGTTATAGACTGCTTTGTTTTGCCCTGACCTGCTGTAGCTGTAAAAATCAAGTTGTGATAAAAAACAATAGTAAAGCAAGAAGGGCAAGTTGAGGATCAGATAGGTCCAGTTAATACCAGATTAAAAGCAGTCAGGAATCTAAAGTCTACAATTTCCAAAGCAAACTGTTAATATATAGAAGAATAAAGGAAACTTAGAAAACAAGCAGGCTTCTTCAAGTTTCTAAATATTATTAAATATTTTTCATAAACATATCTAGTACATTTGGCACCATATATGCATGATGTAATGGCCAGTCAGTATTAGCCAACTGGTTTGAGGTGGGGCAACTGGAGAGCGAAATCTAAGTAGCCTTTTTGTTTTAACCATTTATTCTTCTCCAGAATGAGGAAGCTGGGATAAGCTGCAAGGGGCTACCAGACTGCTACCTCATGGGTGGTCCTGGTGTGGGTAGTAACTGGCTCAGCAGACCATGAGACATCCATATGAGGCATGGAAGGGTCAGGTAAAGACTGATCTTGGTCAAGGTATGGGCTGTGGACAGGCAGTAAATTAATATGATGAGAAACAGGCAGGAGGGTTGTGGTAGGTGGCATAGGCTTATGGTCAACAGTTTGGGTCATACACTGGAGACTTGATACAGTACCGGAGGGTTTGGCATAAGTACAGTCAGGTTTGGGTCAAACACAGAATATCACAAAAGCATCACATAACACATTCACTAGGGTAAACCAGTATGTTGCTCAAGAACCATATAATGGGAGGAGCAGCCTAGGTGGTTCTGATCAGGGATAGGTGGGGGACAGATTTTGGGTGTTTGTGCAAGCACATGCTTGCCCCCTAAGGGTCATAGCAGGACTAGCGGCAGCATGTAAAGCAGGCAGAAATGTGGATTGGTACCGGAAGGTATTCCGGTGGCAGCAGGATCTGGGTTCCTATTAATGGCATTACAGATTGGGCATTGGGACTTAGAAAGGATGTATGTCATTTGAAACATAACTTTTTTCCCCCTTAAATCATAATTTTATTTTTTTTATTTTTTTTGGGC
The DNA here is from genome assembly GCF_029499605.1 of Hyla sarda. Lineage (NCBI taxonomy): Eukaryota > Metazoa > Chordata > Amphibia > Anura > Hylidae > Hyla > Hyla sarda. The sequence continues at coordinate 66,935,151 of NC_079194.1, read as the reverse complement.
CATGTCTGGTATTACAACCTAGTATCTGTTATTACTTGTACAAGGCCAAGCTGCAATACCAGACTCATGGACAGGAGTGGTTTATGTTTCTAGAAGAAAGCAGCCATACATTTGTAATCTCAAGTAACTCATTAAACTCATGGCTATATCCATTATCATATCTATTAGGAAAAGGCAAAAGCTATACTACGAAATTATGTTTCCATTCTTTTTCATGTGGCTTCTTACTTTTTGGGTCTACTCAGTTGAATGATCTGGATACAGATTGCATGTGACACATTCATTATTACTTAACTGCTGCCGGGTTTCAAGCAAAAATGGTTGTCAAAGGGACTGATGATGCCTGACTGCACGCCATGGCTATAAATCACTCATGGATAAGATACTGAATATACAATTTTGAAATTGCAGATAGGGGTCATGGATTGTTGAAATAATTCAACAAAGCCCCCAAATTCCAGATGAATAAACGTATAGCAACATTTTAGACTTGATTTTGAATTCTATAATATATGTATAGAAAATTGACGGAGGCCAATGCTGATTAACCCCTTCACAACCAATGATGTACAAACTGACCAATCATGACCTTAATATCTAAAGGTCATTTTAAGAAAAAAGGTCTCTATTCTAGCAGGTCCGTGACCTGTAAATTTGGGTGGTCTTCAGATAATCTTTTTCCCTGGGACTAATCTGCCTGTAATTGTGTCTGAATTGAAAAGCAATCTGTGTGTTCTTAGCGCGAATCAGAGCTGCGGGGAGGCTGTTTATCATTTAGGAAACCATATGAAATGTTCTTAATACTCTTTACAGTCTTGTTTAACCCAGCTCGTGGCAAATGTGTTAAAAATAGTTGTCTTAACCCCCTATTGCCCTTCACTTGTTTCAGTCTTATTCTTCCGTGTTCTGCGGTGATTGGCCGCGCAGCCCAGCATTGTATAGGTTAAGGCAATAACTGATAATCTATTTAATTACATCTCGTCAACATGCGGGCGATTGTCAAAGGCTGTGAGGGATCAATAGCTGTGTTTGCAATGATTGATCACATTGCAGGGCCCTTTTGTTTCTCGAGTCATTATAGCAATAGGTGTGTTTGGGCCGCTAATTGATTAGTCCGTGGAGGGAAATTTTCTGTGATTGATTATAGGGAGAGGTGTATTTTTAACTTCAGGCAAATGGCAAAATAATTACAGAAAGTGGACGTAGATAGGCTGTGCTTTCAGAGTGGAGTCGAATGGAAGTACAATACGAGTGACAGTTATATACGTGATTTTACCGAAAAAGCAAAAACCATGTGGGACAAAAAAATCCACTGAAAAGTATATATCACTTTATTTATTTATGACTTTATTACTTCATGGTTAGGACAATCAATCAATACAGAAGGAAAAAGACAGTGGGAATAATTCTGTACGAAATTTGCACAACAGATGTGCAATTACTTACACATACAAAGGCAGCGCAAGCCAACACAATCATGGCGATGCAACATTCAGGTAAAACAGAGTGTTCTTCTTTGAAACACAGAGCTCACAAGCTGTGAGGTGAGCGATGATGCAAACAGTAGTGTTGTTCGCGAATATAGCACTATATATTCGTAATTACGAATATTCGTTTTTGTTTTTTTTTTAACTTAATTTTTTTTTTCACAGTACACATCACAGTGATCATCCCTCTCTGCTTCCAGTTTGTGTGGTGTAAAGAAGGCTCTAATACTATTGTGTGAGACCGGTGTGCAAATGTTCGCATATGCGAAAATTAGCATATGCTAATTTTTGCATATGCGAATTTTCGCTTATTTTAATTAACCCCTTAAGGACTCAGGGTTTTTCCATTTTTGCACTTTCGTTTTTTCCTCCTTACCTTTTAAAAATCATAACCCTTTCAATTTTCCATCTAAAAATCCATATTATGGCTTATTTTTTGCGTCGCCAATTCTACTTTGCAGTGACATTAGTCATTTTACCCAAAAATGCACGGCGAAACGGAAAAAAAATCATTGTGCGACAAAATCGAAAAAAAAAACGCCATTTTGTAACTTTTGGGGGCTTCCGTTTCTATGCAGTGCATATTTCGGTAAAAATTACACCTTATCATTATTCTGTAGGTCCATATGGTTAAAATGATACCCTACTTATATAGGTTTGATTTTGCGCCGTGATCTGAAGTTTTTATCGGTATGATTTTTGTTTTGATCGGACTTTTTGATCACTTTTTATTCATTTTTTAATGTTATAAAAAGTGACCAAAATACGCTTTTTTGGACTTTGGAATTTTTTGGCGCGTACGCCATTGACCGCACGGCTTAATTAATGATATATTTTTATAGTTCGGACATTTACGCACGCGGCGATACCACATATGTTTATTTATTTTATTTTTTTACACTGTTTTATTTTTTTTATGGGAAAAGGGGGGTGATTCAAACTTTTATTAGGGAAGGGGTTAAATGACCTTTATTAACACTTTTTTTTACTTTTTTTTTTGCAGTGTTATAGGTCCCATAGGGACCTATCACACTGCACACACTGATCTCCTATGCTGATCACTGGCGTGTATTAACACGCCTGTGATCAGCATTATCGACGCTTGACTGCTCCTGCCTGGATCTCAGGCACGGAGCAGTCATTTGTCGATCGGACACCGGGGAGGCAGGTAAGGGCCCTCCCGGTGTCCGGTCAGCTGTTCGGGACGCCGCGATTTCACCACGGCGGTCCCGAACAGCCCGACTGAGCAGCCGGGTCACTTTCAGTTTCCCTTTAGAAGCGGCGGTCAGCTTTGATCGGCGATGTGTGGTATTAGCCGCGGGTCCCGGCCGTTGATTAGCGCCGGGACCGACGCGATATGATGCGTGATCGCGGCGCGATCCCGCTTCATATCGCGGGAGCCGGCACAGGACGTAAATATACGTCCTGCGTCGTTAAGGGGTTAAGGTATATGCTAATTTTCGCATATGTTAATTTTCGCATGCGCGAATTTTCGCATATGCGAAAATAAATCGAGAATATTACGAATATGCGAATATTCGCGAATATATGATGAATATTCGTCCATATATTCGCGAATATTTGCGAATTCGAATATGGCCTATGCCGCTCAACACTAGCAAACAGTACTGTATGCATCGCCGCTTACATACTACATTCGTCTGGCACTGCATCTTTGCACATGGCCAGGTGAATATTACTGTAAGTGAGCAGTGATGCATAGAGTACTGTATGCATTGCTGCACACTCACTACATTAGGCTGGCCCTGTATTCTTTCACCTGGCCATGTGAATGTTACTGTAAATGAGCAGTGATGCATAGTACTGTATGCATCACAGCACAAGATATAGGAGCAGGGAGTCTGGAGAGAAACAGGAGTCTGTTGTGCATACATTCTGCATCGCATTACCCCTATTGCGTGAATGCTACATCTGCATATTCACTCACAGCATTTTTTTAAATATAAGGAAAGGAAGGAAGGTTTTATATTTGTTTTTGCTGAATCCAATTTTGGATTTGGCTCAAATAACAGCATGAAAAACGGCACTGAAGTATTTCCCAAACTACACATAGAGAGGGACATTTATCAATGTTTGCTTATGTATTCTTTTTTTTAGTAATTTTTTCCTTACTTTTTTTTTGCTTATGTGTGACGTATTTATAAACTGGTTTCAGCCTGTTAATAATTTTCTTTCACGTAAGCAATTTTTCCTTTTTTACTTTGGTAGTAGCTTTTTCTGCTCCATATTTGAGCTGGAGTAAATTTAGTAAATTTTTAACCCTGTTGCGTCCATTTTAAAATTATTACTACGTAGTTAATTTTTGGAAAACTTGCTTTTCTCGCTTTCCAGTCAAAATGTTGCACGAAAAATCGCGTAGTTTCATTTGCGACAATTTTGCAACAATTATAGTAAAGAAAACCTGACTAAACCCGTTGATAAATGTCCATAAGAGGGAATTATACCATGGGGAAAATGCACAATGGGTGAGTTACACTGGTGCAATTTAAGGCTTTTTAGGCCATTCCTTTTTAGGACATGTGCAGAACCAAAAATGTTTTTTTTAGTTTTGTTCGTTTTCGTTTTTAAAAATTTTTCCGTTCTGTGAATATTCGGAATGCTGTGCATTCGTCATATTCGGTTTTTGGATGCATCCGCGGAAATTTCTTTCATTTTCGGATGCATTCGTAAATAACATTGAATGCATTCGTTAATTCAGATCTTTTGTTATATCTGTAAAATTCGTTAAATTTAGCATTCGTTACTAAACGAAATGCACATTAGTTTCAATTGCTGATCCTCTGATAGCAGGTGTTACCTTAGGATTCTTGTTGTTTTCACCTTTTTTTGCAGTTTTCTCTGTGTAGGAAGGCAAGTTTTCCTCAGGTAAACCCAATCAAAAGAATCTAATTCATTCCTTACATTCGGTTTACTGATAACGAATGCATTCGTCATTCATTAACATGCATTATTCGTCATGCGTTACTTAACGAATGCATTTGTTAACTGTATATTCGTATTCGTATTCTTTTTCGGAAATATTCGATTTTTTTTCGTGCATTAGGATTGTAACGAACACCCGAAAACGGGAAAATTCGTTAAGTTTAGTATTCGTTCCGAAACGAATTGCACATGTCTAATTCCTAAAGTTGTGCATGTTGGAGATATACTTCTTTTTAATATTTCAGCGCTATTCTCTAGGGCAGTGATCTCCAACCTGCGGACCTCCAGATGTTGCAAAACTACAACTCCCAGCATGCCCGGACAGCCAACGGCTGGTTGGAGACCACTGCTCTAGGGTATTTGACTTATTGCATTTTATTGATATCCAACCTTACTATGGTATATTTCTCTGTGTAGGTTATTGTTGTGTAAATTTGCATGTTATATAACATTCGTACAGAACTTTCCTGTGCAGTCATGTGATTGTTTTGCTCATGAATCAATATTGCATATTACCGTATTTTTCGCCGTATAAGACGCACTTTTTCTTCCCCAAAACTGGGGGGAAAAAGTCGGTGCGTCTTATACGGCGAATACACACCTATCGCGGCGGTCCCTGCGGCCATCAACGGCCGGGACCCGCGGCTAATACAGGACATCACCGATCGCGGTGATGTCCTGTATTAACCCTTCAGACGCGGCGATCAAAGCTGACCGCCGCGTCTGAAGGGAAAGTGACACTAACCCTGTTGTTCAGTTGGGCTGTTCGGGACCGCAGCGATTTCACCGCTGCGGTCCCGAACACCCCAACTAAATATCCGGGTTGGTGCTTACAGGACACCGGGAGGGACCTTACCTGCCTCCTCGGTGTCTTCTCCGTTCAGGGATCCCCTGTATGGCCGGCGCTCTCCTTCCTCGTCATCACGTCGTTGCGTACGTGCGTCGGCGTGCGTAACGACGTCATGACGTGATGGAGAGCGAGGATACCCGGCCGGCAGCAGAGACGTTCCGGAGCGACGGGGACACGGCGACAGCGATGGAGCGACATCCAGGGCAGCGGTGACGGGTCCGGAGCGGCGGGGACACGTGAGTACTACCTCCTATGCAGTGGTCTTCAATCTGCGGACCTCCAGATGTTGCAAAACTACAACTCCCAGCATGCCCGGACAGCCGTTGGCTGTCCGGGCATGCTGGGAGTTGTAGTTTCGCAACATCTGGAGGTCCGTAGGTTGAAGACCCCTATTGGGTTCAAAATCTTTATTTTTTTTAGATTTTGCACCTATAAATTGGGTGCGTCTTATACGCCGGTGCGTCCTATAGGGCGAAAAATACGGTACATGCTTTTTGTTCTGTTGGTGACAGGATGTTGTTATAGGTGGGAGCTTCAATCAGAATTGAATAAGTGATATGTAAAGTATAGTAAGGAAGATGACAGACTAAAAATTAGTGTTTTACTTTATGTTAATTTAGATATTTTTTTTACAGTATTCTGCATAGACATTTCATCACCTCCCATCACAGACATTTATGGTATTTCTATATTACCTGTTGGAGCTCTGGATTCTGAATAAAGACAAGAAATGAGTGGCTAGAGGAGGCACAACTCTCTGTATTCATTTCTATGGGAATTTTGAAAAGACACAAGCATACTTGTGGTGTCCACCTCACTGAATAGTACAAGGGATGGGACCCTCATTTAGGGCATATACTGTAGACATGGGAGCAAACGGAGCGGGGGAACCCTTTGCGTAGTGGCGCCTTGACGGGGGTTTTAGTGGCTCTCCCAGATTTTAGTAAGGGGTAATGTGGTTAGAGGTATATTTCAAGGGAATGGGGGTTAATGGGTTAAATGGCTGCTGCTCCTTTAAGGGACAGTAGCAGGTGGCTCGAGAGTGGGGTGAAAGGGAGGTCATCTGTAGGGGAGGGGGAGGAGTGTATATAGGGGGGTGCTCCAGGGGGGGAGGGTACTCACCAGTCGGCGTGTAGAAGCGAGAAGAAGGTCCCGCCCGCCCGCCCTCTTTTAAAAGCTTGGTGGGTGGGATTCTGATAAGGGGGAGGCATGTGAAAGGGTCCCGGGGGAGTTAGTAGTTTGAAAGATAAATGTTTGAGATGGTTCAATTGGGCCTCCTGGTGGTGGTTCTGGGCCTCAGGAGTTGGAGGGATTGTGCAGAAGGTTACCGGGGTGCCCTCGGGCCAGGGGCTCGCGGACAGGGGTAAGAAGCGTGTTGCACAAATCTGGTTGGGGGAGGGGAGTGCCCTCCAGTTTGGTTATGTTTATATGTAAATATTCAAATGTTATTTATTGGTTTGTTAAATAAATGGGCCACACGGCCCAATTTTCCCACAGCAGGTGTCAGTGTCTTTTCTATTGGGTGAAGGGGTTGTTACTTGGTTAAGAGTGGGTTAGATAGGAAGGGATGTATCTAAAATCCCATCCAGTCATGTAATGGATGGACATGATTATATTAAAGTGATGCTCTGACAGCAGGGTATCTGTTTAAATCTCCCAAAACTTCAAAACCCGAGATTACAGCGATCAGGATACGGACTTGCCTGAAGTCCCATGTAAGTCTATAGGACTTCTCAAGCCATATCCTGATCGCTATAGTCTTGGGCAACAAAGATGCAGGAATTTTTTTTTAACAGATATCATGATTGCAGATAGTTCCTAATCTTATTATGCTTTCTATGCCAAGAACAGTTCAAATTGGTGAAGCCTGTTGCTGTGTTGCTTTTTTTTCCAACCTAAGATGTAAACATTTGCATAAACAGTTATTTATTTTATTTATATAGCGCCTACAGATTCCGCAGCGCTTACAATTATGGGGTACAAACAAAGACAAGTATCAGACATAAAATTACACAATAACTATTCAAACAAGAGGTGTGGGGATATGTTGAGGATATGTTGAGGATATGTTGGGGATATGTTGGGGATATGTTGGGGATATGTTGGGGATATGTTGGGGATATGTTGAGGATATGTTGAGGATATGTTGGGGATATGTTGGGGATATGTTGAGGATATGTTGGGGATATGTTAAGGATATGTTGGGGATATGCTGGGGATATGTTGGGGATATGTTGAGGATATGTTGAGGATATGTTGAGGATATGTTGAGGATATGTTGAGGATATGTTGAGGATATGTTGAGGATATGTTGGGGATATGTTGGGGATATGTTGGGGATATGTTGAGGATATGTTGAGGATATGTTGAGGATATGTTGGGGATATGTTGGGGATATGTTGAGGATATGTTGGGGATATGTGGGGATATGTTGGGCATATGTTGGGGAAATGTTGGGGATATGTTGGGGATATGTTGAGGATATGTTGGGGATATGTTGGGGATATGTTGAGGATATGTTGGGGATATGTTGGGGATATGTTGGGGATATGTTGGGGATATGTTGGGGATATGTTGGGGATATGTTGGGGATATGTTGGGGATATGTTGAGGATATGTTGGGGATATGTTGAAGATATGTTGGGGATATGTTGAGGATATGTTGGGGATATGTTGAGGATATGTTGAGGATATGTTGGGGATATGTTGAGGATATGTTGGGGATATGTTGGGGATATGTTGAGGATATGTTGAGGATATGTTGGGGATATGTTGGGGATATGTTGGGGATATGTTGGGGATATGTTGAGGATATGTTGGGGAAATGTTGGGGATATGTTGAGGATATGTTGGGGATATGCTGGGGATATGTTGGGGATATGTTGAGGATATGTTGGGGATATGTTGGGGATATGTTGGGGATATGTTGAGGATATGTTGGGGATATGTTGAGGCCACCCTAGTGCTAAGATACTGAAGGTATGTGTGTGTGTGGAGGGTTTTAAAGCTGTATTAACCTTCTGAAAGGTGTTTCTTCCTATAAGATTCTTTTTAACCCCCTCCCCACCATCCCATAGCTAACCATTAGAGTGAACTAATATCAATGTGGACATCCGGAAAAGATCAAAGTGTACTTGTCATTAAAACCAGCATTTTACATGTTTCTTAGACACTCAGTGCTGAAAGGCATGTGCTTCAATCCCTGGTCTTAGTACTGAGACCTCCTTTGATTGCTAACTTTAGCCGTGTGCTTCACTCCCTGGTCTAAATGCTGAGACCTCCTTCGATTGCTAGCTGTAGCTGCATGTTTCATTTCTTTGTCTCAGTGCTGAGACCTCCTCCAGTAGCTAGTTATAGCGGCATGCTTAACTCCTTCGAGTTCCATTTATAGCCATATGCTCTTTTCCTGGGCTCAGTGCTGAGACCTCCTCTGATTGCTCGCTATAGCTGTGTGCTTCACTTCATAGTCTCAGTGCTGAGACCTCCTCTGATCTACCTTTGTCCAAGGATTTTTAATGTTAATGATTTGAGCTGGTAAAAGTATTTGAGCTGCAGGTTGTTATAGATGGTCCAAATGACAGCTTAGACCAATGGTCTCCAAACTGCGGCCCTAGCAAAACTACAACTGGACAGCCAATGGTTAGACAACATCCTTGTGGAACATCATTTTGCCATAATACTTATACTACTGTATAGCTATCTGTATCTTGTCGCAATGTAACAATAGTGTGAATGATTACTTATCATTACTGACTGTCATCATGAATATATTTCACGTAGCAAAGTATTACATTCTTAGAATTGGAACAGCCTCCATGTCAGCGCTGAAAAATAAGACCTGCTACCCCCTTACTCCCCACCGGGCACTCTGCACCTGTGCCTTGTCTTTCGGCACAGTTATCTCAATTTATTTGGCTACTTTTAGTAAGAACAAAAAACCAACATTGTTCAGAAAAGCTACTTTCTTAACAGAGCGAGAGCCTAAATAGGAGAGAAAAGTTTCAACTGTGCCCGCTTAACTTATCGGCATTGTGTAACTTATGTGATCTCAGCGTAATTTATGAGCGGCGCGAAAAACACTCGTTTCTCACAGTCATCAACCACAGAAAAATAGTAAAGCTGTTCTGTGAACATACATTTAATGCAGAGCGCTGTTTGCTGCTGATTTGGGATCAGTAAATCTGCTAAGGAAATCACAACACCGCTTGGGCTGGATAATAGCCCCCCCCCCCTCCATCTCTTATATATGTCTGGCTTCTGATTTTACTTTGATCATTAAAACAATAATGCTTCTATATGTTACCTACTAGGCCATGCCAATTCTTTACATGTTTTTTTTTTTTTATGTGTCTGGCTTCTGTATTTTGGTCACAAATCTCTCTGTTCTGCTGCTCACTCATCCACGACATCCTCTGCTCAGGAAGGGGCATGTCCGATCCAAGCACTGAGCCGGCCCTCACTCACCATGCATTCACTTCCTCCATGAGTCTGCTGTGCTGTGCTGGTTCTCTTCATCCAATCACTGCAGGCTAGCACAGAGGAGTGATAGTTCCCTCCCTCCCTTCCTGGGAGGCCCCTGTATTGCCCGTCATTACGTGCAGAGAAAACTCGCTCTGTGCTGTAATGATAGCGCAGTGCCGCAGCGGGGATCCCGGGGCTCCCCAGCAGCGGGACCGCGGCGATCTGACATCTTATCCCCTATCCTCTGGATAGGGGATAAGATGTCTAGGGGCGGAGTACCCCTTTAAGGATAGCATTTGCTTCTATCAAGTAGTTTATTTTCTTTTTTCCTAATGCCAAAAAGTACATTTAGGCTGCAGGATTGGAAATGAGTATCTGATCGCATGGGGTCCGACCGCAGGGACATGTTATGATGTCCAGAATGGGGCCCAGGCTCTCAGAGAGATTGTGTGCTGTAGACCGCACAAACTCCATTTATTCGTATAGGAGCGCTTGAGATGCCCGAGTACTTTACTTGTGTATCTTGAGTGCTCCCATAGGAGTGAATGGGCACGTGTCGTCTGCAGCACACACTCTCTCTGAGAGCCAGGGCCCTGGTCTGGAGATCGCGGGTGGGGGAAAGACCCAGTGGTTGGACATCCCACCTCAATCAGATACTTATTTCCTATCCTATCGATAAGGAATAAAGATATTTTTTACTGGACAACTCCTTAAATGATTTTTCCTGATATCTAACTGTAGGTAAAGTAATGCAAGTTTCATTGACCAATCATTTTTGACATAGTTTTAGTCAACAAACTTTTCGGTGACTAAGACTAAATAAAAACAAAGTTATAATGGCTAATAGTATAGCTCTGTGTAGGAAAAATATGTAGAGCAGAGCTCCTCATAGGGTGAATACGTCTTGTGTACTGGTGCTGGTGAGTGTTTCTTCATAAAACAACTCCCCTTTTTCCGTGTTTTCCGGATGGGTCTCTAATCATGGTGACGCTGCCTCCAGGTTGTCGGCGTAGAAGGGGTTTCCTGGCCAATATAGATGCAGCAACTTTGTCTCCACTCAGGAGATAGTGTAAAAATAAACAGCTTTTCAGGCGCTTCCACTCGAGGTAACAAATAGGCAGGTGCAGTAGGTTGAATAAAATCTTTTCTTTTATTGCCGTAAAAGTCCCTTTTTCAATACAAGTACAGGTGTCCTGACATATACACTAAGAACAGGGTTTATATAAGATTAAAAAAACGCCAAAGTGTGGGGGGGTGGGGGGTGGCACTCCCACACTAGTGACGTCATGTAAAACATGTATCCAAATTGGTTGACAGAGATAAAACATAAACATACTATATACAAAAAATTATGTCAATTGCTGTTTAATATAACACTGTTTTAATAATTATAAACACTGGTGTCTATGTATGTAGGTGGCATTCTGCCCGGTCGGCAGTAGCAGCTGCCGATGGGCTTATGTAAGGTGGGATTGCGATCATGATCTCAGCGGGATGCGCGCGCATGTGAATAAACAGCAAAACTATTTCTGCGGACCAAGAAATAGTAATGAGGCGTTGCTAGATTGTGATTCTGTATCATTAATGCACTTGGTTGGTGGTACAACGAGCTGTTAATAACGGGGGACATTGAATAAGGTTAGTTAGATAGCATGATTACCAAAGTCAATGGAAATAAATGATGGGGTATAGAGCACAAATGAGGATGTGGAAAATATGATTAGAAAGGGGATGGTTAGTTAAGTGGATTGGAAATTATGAAGTATTGTTTATGATATTGGGGGTCAGCAAATAAGTATAGATGTATGTGGTATGCACGATATGTGGTATATAAAACGAGGAACTGGAGATAAGTATATGCCCATGTGGATACGGATTGTAAGATAGTTCTACTACTATCTACTACTATATATTGGGATTACTGAAATCGGGTTTAATTTGATGTATAAGTAACCCAATGCGGTGGATTTGAAGGGGCAGTGATTGTATAGTGGAACTGGTAATTGGGTGGATAAGGTATAGTGATGGTGAATAACGTTGTGGATTTCTTATATGTGTTCAATACATTTGTTAATACCCTGGGAGCTTAGTGTATTCATTTTAAAAATCCAAAAGGATTCACATTTTCTTAATTTCTCAAACCGGTTCTTGGTGGTTCCTGAGACATCTTTTCTATGATGGTAACTGTAAAGTCTGTAAACGAACTGCTGTGAGCTAGCATAGCATGTCTGAATAGATCAAGGTAGCTTCAAGGGTAGACACCGGCTTAACTGGGCGCAGGAACAACTCACAACTGTGAGTTGTTCCTGCGCCCAGCTGAGCCGGCGTCTACCCTTGAAGCTACCTTGATCTATACATTTCACGTAGCCGATGGGCGCAGACATCCCTTTATACGTTTTACAATTGTTGTGCATGGGGCTGCACAACATATCAGGGTGAGCGTTTTGATTATTTCTCCTTCACCTGTATGTCCCATTTTTATTGCACCATGGAGCGCTCTCATTCTCATTTTTAGATTAGCATGTCTGGAGACACTGTGCTCAATGTAGTTATGAGAGATGTTGTACCGGTGATTATTCATCCTGCTCTTGAGTTGTTGTGTTGTCCGACCGATGTAATGCAAATTGCATGTGCATTCGATAAGATAGATAACATGTGTAGAAGTGCAGTCAGTCCTATCTTTGATTTGAAAACTTTCACCTGTTGATTTGCTTGTGAATGATGTAGCACCGTTCTTCATGTTGGAGCAGAGTTTGCACATTTATAACACCCTTTCTCTTGTTTGCGTTTCTCTTAAATTTTCCTTGTTGTTGTCGCTTTGATTTTCTTCATGCGGCTATACAATTTTTAATAATTTTTGCCCTTCTGAAGGTTATCACTGGTTTTTCTGGGATTAGACTCTTCAGGATGGGGTCAGGCTGTAAGATGGGACAGTGTTTTTGCATTATTTTCCTTACTTCATTGCTTGATGTTGAATACCTGGTGATGAGGTTAAAACCATATGCGCTGTTTTGTTTTTTTGGGTTGCATTGGGGGTGTTCTGGATGCTAGAGCTCTGTTCGGATCTTGAATGGAGGAGTTTCTCTGAGCTGGATTCTCCAAGGCTCTCTTACAGGCCATCTGTATCAGACTGTTTGGGTACTTTTTTTATTTTAATCTCTCTTTTATGATCTTGCTCTGATTAATATAGTTCCTGCAGACCCTGTTGTATTGCCCATAGGGAATATTAGTCTTCCATTTTATGTAGTGGCTACTTTCGAAATCTAGGAGGCTGTTCACATCAATGTCCTTAAAATAAGTTTTTGTTATGATTTTTGGTCCTTCCGACAGTAGTTCCAAATTGAGGTATTCTATTTTTTTCTGTGGCACATTTGCGTGTAAAGTTCAGATTCCAATCATTGGTATTTAGGTGGGTGGTGAAGTTCTGGAAAGATTCGATGGACCCATGCTAGATAAGAAGAAGGTCATCGCAATAGCGTTTGTACAGCCTGATGTGCCAGGGGTGGTCTGAGTATATGAAGTGTGTCTCGAAAGCTCCCATGTATAGATTTGCGACGGCGCAAATCTCGTCCCCAATGCTGTTCCTGTCGTCTGGAGGTATATGGAGGAGTCAAAACAGAAATAATTCTTTGATTGCTTTCTTTTGTTGTAGAGTTAGGATGTTTTTTTCTTTATAGTTTCAAGTTTTTATATTTCTGAAGTCTTCTGCAACTAGTGAGAAGAAGGTCTCCAATTGATGTCCTTTATAGTGGAGTGTGTAAAATGTTGATCTTGGTTTTAAGTTGCTGTTTCATGGGGATGGGATCAGCTTGTTAGCAGTGTTGTCTGTGGTCAGGATGGGTTGTGACTTTGGTTTATCAAATCTTGGCATTGCAAAATGTCTAGCAAGGGTAAATTTTCTTACAAAGTTGTTGAGATCGACAAAAAGGTTGAATTCGTCACTTGTGTCCATGGGGCAGAAAGAGAGTCCCTTTTTCAGGACCTCTCTTTCTGCTTGTACGAGGGTGTGAGAGGATAGGTTGAAATTTTTTTAGTACCATTTCTTCGTCTTTGTCCTTGGTTTCGCACTTTCTGTTTTTATTTCTCTTTCCTCTTCAGCCTCTTCTGGTCCCACTTCTCCTGTTGAATGTTCCTCCTCCTCCTCTTCCGGAGCTTTCCTTTTTTGTCTTGCAGGGCTGTAATATTGAGTTATCAGTGTAGGTTGTGGAGTGTTCCGCATATGGTATGTGGGGGCTTGAGTTAGTATGGATGGTAGTCCTAAAAATCTGTATAATTTCTGTTTCCTACCCTTTGGAGTTCTGTATACTCTTGTGAAGTGGATGGTATACCTTCATTGTTAGTTTCATTGGTTTGACTTATATCATATTCCGGAGTATTATATATGGTAATAGTGGATAGATTCAGTGGGGTAAATGGTAGTTCAGCCTTTCTGGGGGTGATTCCATTCTCGGTCAGATCCAGAAAGGATGTGGGTGGCAATGCCAGAGATGTCATCTTACATGCTTCACATAAAAAGGTTTCAATATTTGAGAGTTCCCATTTCCCATGTTCTGATCCTTGAATGCATGTTGACAGACTCCATTTGCTAGCATCTTGGACAAGAGGGGGAATTGTTTAGAAATACTTAGGTTTTCATTGAGTTTTTTTGAATGTCTGATGTGGTATGGCTTCATTGTCTCTGGATCATAAGGCGTAGCTTGATTTGTATTGGTGGTTGTGTTTAAATTTTTTCCTTTAGTGTTTTATGTACGGTTCTGATTATTTGTTTTTTTTCAATGACCGTTGTTGGTATTTGTTTATGGGAGTCCCTTTTTTGTGGTATTTACTATTTGTGTAAAATCTGGAATTGGTGTCTTTTCCTCTATTGTTGGTATGATATTTGTTCCTTTCCGACATGTTCGCAGATCCAGTTGAATTATGACTTTTGGTTCCTTTTCTTCTATTGGATGTGGTGCGTTTTCTGAATTAGGTCATTTTTCTTTTTTCCAGAACTTGATATTGTTTGTTAGGTAGTCTGTTTTATGTCT